>NW_007087561.1:6419-108124 GCF_000164805.1 Carlito syrichta | reverse complement strand
CGCCGGCCCCGGCGGCACTGCGGCCAAGCCGTGGTTGGTGTCTTCCTCTCGGCGAAAGGCGGGGGCTGGCCTCCTCCGCGGGGCCGACTGCGTGCCCGTGTCCTCCCGCTTTCTGTTTCCCGGGAGAGCAGCGTGGGGCAAGGTGTGGTTTTCTTTGGGGTCCCGGTGGGTCCGAGATGGGTCGGGAGGTCGTGGTCGATGGCATTCCGCCGTTCTGAGTCGTTAAGGCATCTTCAGTGTTTAAGAAAAAAGCCGCATGGGCCAGGTCTGGTGGCTCACGCCTGTCATCCCGGCACTTTGGGCGGCGGAGGCGGGAGGCCCGCTTGAGCCCCGGAGCCGGAGGCCCGCCTGGGCAGCACGGAGAGACCTCGTCTCCACAAAGCGTCAACAAGGCGCCGGGCGGGGGGGCCCGGACTCGTCGTCCGGCCGAGGCGGGAAGCCCGAGCCCAGGAGGTCGAGGCTGCGGGGGCCGTGAGCGCGCCTGCCCCCCGCCCGAGTGATAGACGGGAAGCCCAGCCCGTGTGTGCTTGGACGTGGCTGGGCGGCTGCCCGGATTTTCAGAGCTCACGTTTGGTCTTGGCTCGCCCGACGGGCCTTCTGCCCGGCCTCGCCAGGAGGGCCTGCGGCGCGTCTGAGTGTTCGGGCGGCCTCGGCATGCGAAGAGGTAGAGCGCGGGGACGCGTCGCAGATCTGGCAGGCAGGTTCGGCCAGGCCGAGAGCAGTGGCCCCCTCGCAGCCCCCTGCAGCCGCGACCTCCTGGGCTCCGGTGAGCCCCCTGCCTCCCCGACCTCCTGGGCTCCGGTGAGCCTCCTGCCTCCCCGGCAGCGAGGACGACGGGTGTAAGCCACTGTGGCCGGCTGGGTTGATTTTTTTTATGGGGACAGGCTGGTCTTGAGCTCTTGGCCTCAAGGGATCCTCCCGCCTTGGCCTCCCAGAGTGCTGGGGTTATAGGCATGAGCCACCACACCCAACCTGACACTTGATTACTCTCCCCAGTAGAAGATGACATTAGAGACTTTCCTTCCTCCTCCTTTGCTTCCTCTTCTTCTTTCCTTATTCCTATCCCTTCTTCTTTTTCTTTTCTCTTTTCGTCCCTCCAGTAAACATTTGTTGCCAAAATTCTGTTCTAGTAAATGGCTGTTTTTCTGTTTTAACTAATGTATTAATTAAATTATAAATCAGGCAGCTTACTGAGTAGAAAAGTGAAAGTGTGTGAAGAACTGCAAAAGTAATTTTAACTTAAAGAAGAATTCTGGGGCGAGACTTGGGGTGTCGTCACAGCACAGCTCTGCTCTCTGTGTGACTCCCAGGAAAGTTGTTTCGGGTCAGTGTATGTTGGCTTCCTCAAGGGTAAAATGTAGCGATGAAGCCAGCTTAGTGTACCTTCTAGGACTATAGTAAGAAGACAGCAACATGGTAGGTAGGATTTTGAAAATGAAAGCTTTTTTTTTTTTTTGAGTTGAAGTCTCACTCTGTTGCCCAGGCTGGAGTGCAGGGGCACACTCACAACCTCCGCTGCCTCAACCTGCTGGGCTCAGGTGATCCTCCTACCTCAGCCTTCCAAGGAGCTGGAACCACAGGTGTGTGCCTCCACACTTGGTTAATTTTTTTTTTTCGATTTATTGTAGAGACGAGGTCATTGTCCAAGCTGGTCTGGAACCCCTGGGATCAGGCAATCCTCTCACCTCAGCCTCCCAAGTGCTGGGGTTACAGGCTTGAGCCACCACACCTGGTCGAGTACCCTTTTTTCTGAAAAATGTTAAAGTGAGGCCATAGCTCACGCCTGTAATTCCAGCATTTGTGGACCTGAGGCGGAAAAATCTCTTGAATCCAGGGGTTCAAGACCAGCCTGGGCAACATCGTGAGACCTCATTTCTCTGAAAAACACAAAAATTAGCCAGGCATGGTGTCACACAACTGTGGTCCCAGCTGCACTGGGGGCCTGAGATAAGAGAATCGCTTGAGTTTAGGAGTTCTGAGGCTGTGGTGAGCTGTGAGCACAACTGCAGTCCCAGCTGCTCTGGAGACTTGAGGTAGAAGGATCGCCTGAGTTTAGGAGTTCGAGGCTGTGGTGAGCTGGGGGTGTGCCACTCACTACAGCCTGGGCAACAGAGTGAGACCCTATCTCAAAAAAAAAAAATCATGAAAGAGATTTAAGTCATGTGAAATGCTTTTTTTCTTTCTACCTGCTCACAATGCTTTATCTCTAAATTTTTATTAATATTCTTGGTAATTCAATAGTAATGTTTTAAATTAAGTTTGCTATCTCATCATAGTTTTAGGTCTTCCGTATGATCTAAATAGCAGTGTTTTCAAGACTTCATTTGGGAGACCCAAAAAACCTGAATTACTTTTTGGAGGGCGGGCCCCTTGTACAGGCTTCTAGGAACCTGTTGGCTTCATGCACTAGCTAGCGGCTGTGTTCGGCTTCAGTGAAATTTTTTTGTAGATTATTTCAGCGGGTTTGCCTATATTATGATGGGTGATTTACAAAAGTGTTCAGTTTTTTACCAGAAACAGCATGACCCTGTGCCCCACCCTCCCTATTCACCTGATATCACCCTGAGTGAATTCTTTTTGTTTGTTTCCTAGATGACAAAAGTCCTCAAAGGGAAACATTTTGCTGATGTGGACGAGTTGAAACAACTGACAGAAGCAGTAAAATGCATCAAAATGGAAGAGTTCAGAAACTGTTTTGAGCAGTGGAAAAAGCGTCTTGACAGGTGTATTGCATCAAATGGAGAGTACTTTGAAGGTGACTGAAGTTTAAACGTGTAAGAATAAACGCAATTTTTAATAAATAAATTGGTTTTTTGGGGGTTTCCCCTTGTATACCAAGCTAGATTTATTTATTCTCTGGTTTTCATAGATCTGAATTTTCACATAATAGGATTTTCCAGATATTTGGGTATTGTGTGGAATCAACTTTTGGGCTTCCCACAGAATTCACACCTTTTGCTTGTTTCCTTTGTCTTCCAGGTTCATGAAATGGACACAGATGATAAGGCTTCCCCCACCCTGGACTCTGCTGACGATCTGCCTCGATCCCCTTCTAGTCCTTCTCACCTCACACACTTCAAGCCTTTGACCCCTGATCAGGATGGGCCACCTTTTAAGTCAGCCTATAGTTCTTTTGTGAATCTCTTTCGATTTAACAAAGGTAGGGCTGACTCTTAAAGATCAGAGAGCTTGCAGGCTTGGTTTTCTGAAATCCTTTTGTTTAGCTTTCATTCTGTTTCTTTGAGAGAAAGCAAAATATTAACAAGGTGTTAACTTTAATCACAGGTGGCCAGAGTTTACTGCTTAAGAGAAAGCTGGAATTTTCACTGTGATAGCATTAATTATTGGTAACTGAATGTCTGAATTGAAACTAAATATTAGAAGGATGTTTCTTCTTTTTTTTAAATTTTTTTATTTTTAGTTGGAGTCTCACTCTGTCGCCCAGACTGGAGTGCAGTGGCATGCTCCCGGCCACCGCAGCCTCGACCTGCTGGGCTCCGGCGATCCTTCGCCTCAGCCTTCCGAGTAGCTGGAACTACAGGCGTAGGCTACCATGCCCAGCTAGTTTTTGATTTACTGTAGAGACGAGGTCTCGCCAAGTTGCCCGGGCGGGTCTCGAACCCGCGGGCTCAGGCGATACACTCGCCTCGGCCTCCCAAAGTGCTGGAATGACAGGCTGAGCCACCGAGCCCGGCAGGATGTTTCTTCTTAAAGAGAAAATGTTATTCTTTTTGTTGTTGTCCTTTATTGAAAAATATGCTTCAACTTCTTGAAGTTCACAGAATGAACTTTGTTCTTTTGGGGGTTAACAGCCAATAGATTTAAAGCAGTGGAAATAAAAGGAACACCGTAGGTGGAAAGGTTCATATTTTCAAAAATTGGAAACTGTCAGTAGGTTGCCTGTTGACTTAAAACTATTAGATTAAGGTTTACATGTAATGACATCATGTGAAAAAATACTTTTTTTTTTGAGTTGGAGTCTCTGTCACCCAGGTTGGAGGGCAGGGGCACGCTCCCGGCCAATGCAGCCTCATCCTGCTGAGCTGAGGCGATCCTTCCGCCTCAGCCTTCCAAGTAGCTGGAACTACAGACGCATGCCATCACACCCAGCTAGTTTTTGTGATTTACTGTAGAGACGAGGTCTCGCCAAGTTGCCCGGGTAGGTCTTGAACCCATAGGCTCAGGCCATCCTCTTGACTTGGCCTCCCAAGGTGCTGGGATTACAGGCTGAGCCACTGCGCCTAGCCAAAAAAAAAATATATATATTTTTTTGAGTTGGAGTCTCACTCTGTTGCCCAGACTAGAGTGCAGTGGCATGCTCCTGGCCACCACAGCCTCTACCTGCTGGGCTCCGGCGATCCTTCTGCCTCAACCTTCCAAGTAGCTGGAACTACAGGCGTGTACATACCTGGCTAATTTTTTTTATTTATTGTAGAGATGAGGTCTCGCCAAGTTGCGCAAGTGGGTCTCGAACCCACGGGCTCAGGCAATCTACTCGCCTTGGCCTCCCAAAGTGCTGGGATTACATACAGCCTGAGCCACCGAGCCTGGCCAAAAATACCTTTTTTTTTTTTTTTTGAGTTGGAGTCTTACTCTGTCGCCCAGACTGGAGTGCAGTGGCCGCTCCCGGCCACCACAGCCTCGCTGCTGGGCTCCGGCAATCCTTCCGCCTCAGCCTTCTGAGTAGCCAGAATTGCAGGCGCACGCTACCACACCCGGCTGATTTTTTGATTTATTGTAGAGATGAGGTCTCGCTGCCCAGGCGGGTCTCGAACCCGCGGGCTCAGGCAATTCACTCACCTCAACCTCCCAAAGGCGCGGGATTACAGGCTGAGCCACCGTGCCCGGCTCAAAAATACTTTTTAATGAGCTTTTTTAAAGTAATATTTTTTTAACCTGGAAAAAAAAACTTTAAAAAAAATCTGACTTTTGCCTTTTATTTGTCTGTATTATTTGAAATGTGTTAGAGAGTAATCCCTGTTATAAGGAATTTGAAGGGGTTAATAGTTTACTTAACTCAGTGTAAATTTTAAGAATTAACTGGATTTTATTACTGGTCATGTGTGAAGTGCTATAAAAACTGGTAGTACATTTTTAAGACAATGATCTCTTTTTTAAAAAAAAAAGTTTTTTTAGGACAGTTTTAGGTTTATAAAACAATTGGGAAGCTAGAATTTCCGTATGCCCCCATATCTACTTTTCCCTGTTATTAACACTTTACATTAGTGTGGTGTACTTGTTACAATTGATGTATCATTATTGACACATAATTATTAACTAAATTATGTATTTTATTCAGAGTGCTTCAGTTTTTACCTGATCTTCTCTTTTTTGTTCCAGGATCCCATTCAGAATACCATATTTCATTTAGTAGTCGTAAGACAATGACACTTCTACTTATTTAGCAAATGTTTATTGAGCCCCTTCCTTTGTGCTAGGCACTGTTTAAATACTGTGAGGTAGCCCTCCCATAAACAGACCAAAAAAATCCCTGTCTTCATGTGAAGTTAAAGTTGTGTTTCCTTTAATATGCTCAAGAAATTCTTAATGGAAAGTAAAACAAACAAATCACATTTACTCAGGGGTGTGATTATCGGTCTATAGTTTTGTTCCCTTCTTTAAATTTTTTTCAAAAAAACACTGATTTTTAGTTATGCGCAATTACATTGATGCCTGGAGAATTTCATCTACTTCTTTCTCTTTGCTGACTCTGAGTCTTAGTGTTTCTTTTTTCTTTTTTCTGAGTTGGAGCTTCACTGTGTCATCCAGCTGGAGTGCAGTAGCATGCTCATGGCTACCACAGCCTCAAACTGCTGGGCTCAGGTGATCCTTCTGCCTCAGCCTTCCAAGTAGCTGGAACTACAGGCACACACCACCACACCAGCTCATTTTAAAAAATGTATCGTAGAGACACGGTCTCGCCGAATTGCCCAGACTGTTCTCGCACCCCTGGGCTCAGGCAGTCCTTTAGCTTCAGTTGCCTAAAGTGCTGGGATTGAAACTGTGAGCCTCAGCCCCGGGCCTGAGTCTTAGTTTTTTGAGTAACGCCAAGCTTTCCCTTGCTACAGAGAGGGTAGAAGGAGGCCAGGGAGAGCAGCAGCCCTTGAGTGGAAGTTGGACCAGCCCTCAGCTCACTTCGAGGACACCGTCTGTGCACTCACCCACGCCTCGCAAAAAGCAGGCTGATGAGGAACTTCAGCGGTGCTCTTCAGCAGCCTTAGGTGAGGCAGTGCTCCTACTTCCTTCCTCTCCATGTGCTAGACGTATTCCACAGTTGTGTTTCCGAGGTTGTTTACTGGTTTAACTTTCCTGCTATTTGGAGTAGTTGGATATTTTTCAGAAAAAATAAAGCTGTTACCTAGGTAGTAGAATAATTTGTTGGTACCTGAAACACAATTTTTTTTTGAGTCGGAGTCTCATTCTGTTCCCCAGGCTAGAGGGCAGGGGCACGCTCACTGCCACCACAGCCTCGACCTGCTGGGCTCAGGCGATCCTCCTGCCTCAGCCTTCCAAGTTGCTGGAACTATAGGCACGCACCACCATGCCTGGCCAATTTTTCATTTATTGTGAGACAAATTCTGGCCAAGTTGCCCAGGCTAGTCTTAGACCCTGGGCTCAGGCAGTCCTCTCGCCCCTGCCTCCCAGAGTGCTGGGATTACAGGTGTGAACCACTGTGCCTGGCTAATTTTTTAAAATTTATTGTAGAGATGAGGTCTTGCGAAATTGCCCAGGCTGGTCTCTAGCCCCAGGGCTCAGGCAGTCCTCTTGCCTCGGCCTCCCAAAGTGCTGGGATTACAGGCGTGAGCCACCGTGCCAGGCCTGAAACAAAATTTTTAAACATGTCATTAAGCTTTAATTTAGGCAGGTCTCTTGACTGTCTTTTGATTAATTACTTGCTTGGGTTTCAGCAGAAAACACTTTGCAACATCCCCAGGAGAACACAGGTTAGTTTCAACCTTGTGAATGAATTCTGTTTCTCTTCTTGGGATGCGGTGAAACGTGACAGCATGCCTCTGGCTGCAGAACTCGGTCAACCCCTTTAGTGGGCTGCCCCTTGCTCTTGGCCTTCTGTCTTGTTGGGATGCACACTGTCAGTGTGGCTGGACATGCTGAACTCCTCTTGCCTGCTTGTTTTCCGTCCTGGTCTGCACAGTCATCTTCATTTTCTTGCTCTTCTGAAGGGTATGGGCTGGGGATGAGTCAGAACTGATGAACTGGAGAAAGTGAAGTGGTTTATGTTTCATTTCTGTTACATTGTCCAACTCGGTGGAGCGGTTTGCCCCATCAAGGTGGCGAGATGAGGGGAAAGGATGCAGCGTTGGGAATCAGGTGTCTCAGATCTGGTCTGGCTAGTCTTCCCCAGGAAGTGGTGGTCGGGAGACAGCTGTTTTAGTGGTAGTTGAGACTTGGTCTACCAGAAGCACAAAGACGAACCAGGCGGAGTGAGAGTCAGAGGACTAGAGTTGAGCTGACTGCGCTACCTACTCAGGTTTTCTAGGGCAGAGAACCCCGGCCTGGGTCACATCAGCCGTTCAGAAGGAAGAACTAGAAGTCCCCTGCAGGGGAGAGGGAGAAAGCAGCTCTTCTTTTATTTCAAATCATCTCCACTTTAATGTTTAACCTTAATAGCCTCTTAGCTCTTGAACCTGACCCATGGCAATAAGCTCTTTTGACTAAATCCTATGCTGGATGAAGCATAGAATTTCTTTTTTTTTTTGAGTTGGAGTCTCTGTCACCCAGGCTGGAGTGTAGCGGCACGCTTCTGGCCACCGCAGCCTTGACCTGCTGGGCTCCGGCGATCCTCCTGCCTCAGCCTTCTAAGAAGCCGGAACTACAGGCACGCTACCGCCTGGCTAATTTTTGATTTATTGTAGAGACGAGATCTCCCCAAGTTGTCTGGGTGGGTCTCGAACCTGCGGGCTTAGGCAATCCACTTGCCTCGGCCTCCCAGAGGCTGGAATTACAGGCTGAGCCACTGAGCCTGGCCAAAATTTCTTTATTTGTAATATTGAGGAGTATGACTAGAGTCTGTGGGGTTACCAAGTGGCAGCCTGCCAAACCTTGTCATTGGTGTTATGATAAACTTGAATATAAATATCTCTAGGTATAGCTTGCAATGTCTAATTTGCAGTTCCCACTATTCCTTATTGTTTTTTGTTTTGTTTTGTTTTGTTTTGAGCCGGAGTCTCACTCTTGTCTCCCAGACTGGAGTGCGGTGGCACACTTAAAACAATCATGGCTTTCAGCAGCCCTGACTTCCGGGGCTCAAGTAGTCCTTCTACCTCAGCATCCTGAGTAGCTGGGACTATAGGCACACACTGTCATGCCTAGCCAGTTTTTGAATTTTTTGTAGAGACTAGGCTTCACTGTGTTGCCCAGGCTGATCTTGAACTCCTGGGCTCAACAGTTTGCCCACTTCAGCCTCCCAAAGTGCTGGAATTGCACGCGTGAGCCACTGCCCCTGTCTTGAGAGTTTGATTCTATCCTGGAGGCATTTGAGCTTCAGAAGCCTGGGACTATTTGGCCAGTCAAGTTCTTTTCCCTGTTAAAGGCTGTTAAGTCTACAATTCACTAGCTCTCTGATGTCAGGAAAGCTATTTAATTTTCTAATGTCCATTTTACAAGAGAAGCAGCTAAGGTTATTTGCCTAAGGGCAAATAGCTAGAACAGATTTCCTCCTAGCGTCTCTTTCATCTTCATCCAGGATCTGTGATTCTCTTGGTTCCAGAAAGGGTCTCGCTCATCCTTTCCCAGAGGATGATGCTGTTAATACTCTCTTATATTCCCAAGTGGCTGAATGCAAGGGGCTTTGTAATTTATTGTTGCCTGTGCATGGGCACACAGCCATTATGGTTCTGGCAGTTTAGTCTGTCTCTTTTTTCAACTTATACTTATGAGAGTTGCTTTCTGTTTTGAGACTCAAAAATTTGCCCATTCTAATACTTACATATTAGTAATAATATATCCAAGGCATATGCTGAGACGAAGATATTACTTTTTTTTTTTTTTTTGAGTTGGAGTCTCACTCTGGCGCCCAGACTGGAGTGCAGTGGCCGCTCATGGCCACCGCAGCCTCGACTTGCTGGGTTCCAGCGATCCTTCTGCCTCAGCCTTCCAAGTAGCTGGAACTACAGGCACATACCACCATGCCCCACTAATGTTTTTATTTATTGTAGAGATGAGGTCTCGCCAAGTTGCCCAGGCAGGTCTCGAACCCATGGGCTCAGGCAATCCACTCACCTCAGCCTCCCAAAGCACGGGATTACAGGCTGAGCCACCGAGTCCGGCTAAGATATAACTTTTTATAGAGAGAGAAAAGTTTTCTAAAATAGGTATCGTGTAGATGGTTATTTCAGTAATTACATTATCTTGGGAAGTTCTTTATACATCGAGATTTGGATACCGACCTCTCATTTCTGTGTAGTCCTTGCTTTCCTTCCAAGCTAAAGCAAATCTAGTAAGTCATGAATTTGAGGAAGAGGCAGGATGGGGTATTTTTCATCTTATTTTGATCTAGGTTATTAGGTTAATGGGTTTAAGCTAAATGGACATTCATCCTTTTGGCCAAACCACTTTCACTTACTCTTTAGGTTTTATAGCTGCCAGGAATAGGTAGAAACTTCAGTTGTCATTTTGGTCTAAAGTAAAGAAGTCATAATTGGCAACTTTGGCAGGCATATCCCATTCCGGCCACAAAGCTGGAATTTAGACTTGTTCTATTATTGATAGATTTGGCTTCAGTATTACAACGTCAGGTGTGAGTGGCCCCTTCCGGTTGGGAGCTGCAGAGTTGGGGGATCGACGGGAGGTACAGCAGTTTTCTGGCAGTTTTAACCTGCTTGGACATTGGTCAGATTCCACCATAGCAAAATGTATCGCCTGGATGTCGTGACGTCTGCTGGAATCTTTGGGGGCTGGGCATCGTGTTTCTTTCTGCTGGAAACATTTAAATATGTGATCTGCAGGTGGAGCTGAACTGTTGGATCCTACTGCTTACCTGTTTGGCTTGGGAAACCAAGCCAAGTTAATGCTCTAGGATTGTGTTTTCTTTTGCTGAGTTTTTGCAGGGATTCACTATAGGCTGGGACCAAAGGGCATAAGAAGTTGTTAGTGAGTTTGCCATTTATGTGATGGTCCCATCGTGGGCCTTAAAACTATCCATGGTCTCAGACATTGCTTGTCTTAGGTAGTCCTTGCTTGCTTGCCAAATGGTGTTTTATGGGATAATAAAATACTTTTGACAGCCTCTTACCCTTCTAAAGACTAGTTTTAGCTCTCAGTCAATGTCATTAGCTAGGAAAACCTAAGTATATGCTAACAGTAAGAGGCAGTTTTTATCACATATATACCTTGTCATAGTAGATACTAGGAACTATTAACATGGTTTTTTTTTTAATCTGACTCAGACACAAGAAGGAAAACAGAACCCGCTTTTGGAGGTCATGACCCTCGTACAGCTGTTCAGCTTCGAAGCCTCAGCACAGTATTAAAACGCCTCAAGGAAATCATGGAAGGGAAAAGCCAGGTACTGTCTAGAGGCTTTGGAAGATCACTTCTTTTTTTTTTTTTTTTTTTGAACTGGAGTCTCGTTCTGTCGCCCAGACTGGAGTGCAGTGGCCGCTCCCGGCCACCGCAGCCTCGACCTGCTGGGCTCCGGCGATCCTTCTGCCTCAGCCTTCCAAGAAGCCAGAATTACAGGCATGCGCTACCACGCCCAGCTGATTTTTTGATTTATTGTAGAGATGAGGTCTCGCTGCCCAGGCGGGTCTCAAACCCGTGGATTCAGGCAATCCACTCACCTCAGTCTCCCAAAGGCGCGGGATTACAGGCTGAGCCACCGAGCCCGGCGGAAGATCACTTCTTAAATTAAGTACCTGTGGGAATCATGCCATACCCACTGAAATTGACATAATACAGTTAGGGAAGTTTAGTTAGTACTTCTTTCTGTTACGAACATTGAGTTTTTATACATATGTTCTTAATTTTGACGTAGTCTAATTTATCGGTTTTTCCCCCTGTGTGCTTAGTGCTTTTTGTGTTCTGATTAAGAAGTGTTTGTCTAGGCTAGGGTCAGTGGATACTCTTCTATGATTTCTTCAAGAAGCTCTATTATTTGTGTGAAGATAGGGGTCAGACTTTTTTTCCCTCATGGATGTCCAGTTGGATGTGACACCATTATTTTGGAAAAGACTGTCCCAGCTAGGTGTGGCGGCTCACGCCTGTCATCCTAGCACTTTAGGAGGCTGAGGTGAGAGGATTGCTTGAGTCCAGGAGTTTGAGACCAGCCTGGGCAACATAGTGAGAATTCGTGTGTACAAAAAATTTTTTTAAAATTAGCCAGGCGTGGTGGCATGTGCCTGTTGTTCCAGCTACTTGGGAGGCTGAGGAGGGAGGATTGCCTGAGTCAGGGAATTCAAGGCTACCGTGAGCTGTGATTGTGCCACTGCCCTCCAGTCTAGGCAACAGAGTGAGACCCTGACTCCAAAAGAAAAGAAGATCATCCTTGACTGATTGTGTTCTAAATTTCTTTTGAGTCAGAAGAGTCTCACTGTGTGGCCCAGGCTGGAATACCGTGGCACACTCACAGCCACCACAGCCTCAACCTGTTGGGCTCAGGAGATCCTTCGGCCTCAACCTTCCAAGTAGCTGGAACAACAGGTGCATACCACCACACCCAGCTAATTTTTCTTGTTGTATGGTAGAGATGAGGGTTTGCTAAGTTGCCCAGGCTAGTCTTGAACCTCTGGACTCAGGCAGTCTGCTCACCTCAGCCTTCTGAGTAGCTGGAACCACAGGTGTGTGCCACCATGCCTGGCTAATTTTTTGATTTATAGTAGAGCCGAAGTCTAGCCAAGTTGCCTAGGCTGGTCTCAAACCGCTGGGCTCAGGCAGTCCTCATGGCTCTGCCTCCCAGAGTGCTGGGATTACAAGTGTGAGTTGTCCCGCCCAGCTGCATTCTAAATTTCATAAGTCCATATGTGTGTGAGGGTGTACCAGGGCTCTCTTTTCTTTTCCATAGCATCAATATCCTGTGTAAAATTATTTAGAATAAGTATTGAGAACTGGTAATATAAGTCCTTCAGGTTTTTTTTAAGACTATCTTCATCAATTGGATCTTTTGCATTCCACATTAATTTTTGAATAAACGTATTATTTTCTCCAGAAGAAACCTCGGATTTCATTTGCCATTGTATCTTAATAATTAGTATTTTTGCCTGAGCCCATGGGTTCGCGACCCGCCTGGGCAACTTGGCAAGACCTCATCTCTACAATAAATCAAAAATTAGCCGGGCATGGTAACACACGCCTGTAGTTCCAGCTACTTGGAAGGCTGAGGCGGAAGGATCGCCAGAGCCCAGCAGGTTGAGGCTGCGGTGACCGGGAGCGGCCACTGCACTCTAGTCTGGGTGAGTAAGACTCCAACTCAAAAAAAAAAAAAAAAATCAGTATTTTCAAGAAGTCTTCACATGTTTTTATTGTTACAGGATAGTGACCTGAAACAATACTGGATGCCAGATAGCCAGTGTAAAGAGTGCTATGACTGTAGTGAGAAATTCACAACCTTTAGGCGCAGACACCATTGCCGACTATGTGGGCAGATTTTCTGCAGTCGTTGCTGTAATCAAGAGATCCCTGGAAAATTTATGGGCTATACAGGTAAATGCATTATATTGATGGTTTTACAATTTTTTAAAAGTCATAACTGTGAAATAGTTACAATACAGGACCAGTATTACGATAATTTTTATTTTGGGCTTTATGTGTAAGACATGGGGATGCAAAGGTGAGGGGTATGTACATAGCTTTGTTTTTAAAACCTTTACCATTGAATAATAAAATAGATGGGAATGTTAATAACTAACTTGAGTGAAAGACAGGATATCACAGATGCTAGCAAAAACTGTAGGAGCATTAAAACTTATTAGGCAAGATGGTTGAAGTGGTTACTAACACTATGAGGGTGTTCACTTTACAAAGTACAGGTCTTCCTTGACTTAAAGGACACTGTGCTTTGGCAAATTGTATCTCACTTGTATTCTTCCATAAGAAACATAGTCGAATTTCAGCAATATCTAACACTTATTTGTTGAAACAAAAAAATCTGAGCAATGGTGTGTGGATTTGTAAAGTGATTTGGGCGTGGGAGGTGGGCATAAGTTACCCCCAAAATAGCACTTTTAGTGACTCTCTCATGTTATTTTTGTTACTGGGCAGTGCTTTCTCTTAGTCTTACTCACAGTATTATTATTATTTTTTTAGTTGGAGTCTCACTCTGTCGCCCAGACTGGAGTGCAGTGGCCGCTCCTGACCACTGCAGCCTCGACCTGCTGGGCTCTGGCCATCCTTCCAGCTCAGCCTTTCAAGTAGCTGGAACTACAGGCGCGCGCTACCGGCTAATTTTTGATCTGTTGTGGAGATGAGGTCTCGCCAAGTTGCCCAGGCGGATCTTGAACCCGCGGGTTCAGGCAATCCACTCACCTCAGCCTCCCAAAGCGCGGGATTACATGCTGAGCCACTGAGCCCGGCTTACTCCCATTTTTTTTCACCCAAACAACTACAGAGTTCAGAATCCTATTATCTTTTACTCAGATTATGACTACAGGTTTTAAAAGATGTTTTTATGCTAATTTTCCGTATTTTAGTCAGCATTATTTATTCAGTCAAATCTAAGTTGATCATGTTAGAGTGTTTCCCTGCGTCATAATACCCTTCAGAGTTCCCATTACCCTCAGGATGAAACCTGTCTTGTTAAGATGATGTGTGTATTTATTTCCTAAGGCTGCCATAACAAAGACTGAGTGGCTTAAAACAACAGAGATTTGTTGTCTTACAGTTCTGGAGGCCAAAACTACCATAATACAGGGCAAGAAGCCAATGTAGGGATTCTGACAGTTGTCCACTCCAATTATATATTCCAGGGCTGGAAAAATCACCACAGAATAGGTTCAGGGATCCACTAAACCCGTTGTGAGATGGAACTGAACTAAAACTCTACTGACTGCCTGACCTCCATAAGGTCCTACTCTAACTGGTGGTGGACCACAGAGATGTTTTTAGTCTCCTGGAATTGGTACCAGTTTAGAGTCTGTCTAATAACCCCTGAGAAGTTTGACTGTTTCCTTCTCCTCAGTATACCTTGGTAAGAGGCCACAGGTCCCTTTGGGGATGGTTGGGAGAGAGGTTAACAGTATACATTTCTGGCAATGTAGTGGGGTTCTTCCTCAAGAGGACCCAGTCTCTCTCTCTCTCTCTCGGGGTTTTGGATCTAAATGGCTCAAGTCTGGGGATTGACTGCGGGATCAAGGATTCAAGTCAGACTTCCAGCCACTTGGTGTAGAATTCTTTCTTTTATTCAAGTCGAATAAGAATTTAGTTGACTCCCATCTGGAGCGTAGCACACCTTTTCATGGTCAAACCTTTCAGGTTTTTCTGGGACTTGAGTTTTTTTATAGGTCTAGTAGCAAAGAGGGAGTGGAATCTGTGGAAAATTAGCAGTGTTTTGCGGGGGTTCATTGTAGTTTCCTCAGGCAAAGCGGCGTTAATTTCCTCAAATGAGATGGGAGGGGCTACCAAAGGCTGGCAAAGAAGACTCAGGATTTTGGTGTCTAATATGCCCATTTTCATCAGGATCTTCACAATTCAGTTTTCAGGATACCATTTCTTCCCAATCAGTGCCCTGACCTTAATAGCAGACATACTGCAAGGTTGGTGATTCACTTGCTGGGTGAGACTGTTGGTTTGACTTTTAGTGGTCTTAGCGCTGAGGCTACAGGAGGTAGGGATTTCTTTCAAGGAAGACATAGAAACTTCCATGTAATGTGTATAGTTCTTGAGCTGGGAATTTGAATCCCTGAGGTAATCCTTTTGCCCCCTGCTTTGTCTAGTGCAATTAGGATCAACCAGGCAATGTCATTATACTTGTTAGGAGGACTGGAATGTTTTTAAGGTATTGAGTATGTAGTCACTCAGAAGCTTGCCCTTTACAAGTATTTGATTAGCAGTATCCATAGGTGATATTTGGCATGTCTTTGTGGCCACATTGAAGGGGTCCAGCCCCACAAGGGTCGTGAGATTTCCTGAAGGAGAGAGACGGATAGGCGAAAGACGAAAATCTTATACTCAGATACCTGCTTCCTGAACAGATGACAATTTAATGTTAGTTAACACAGAGCTTTTATACCATTCGTAAAGGGGCAAGACAAAATTCCTTCGCGTACATACGCTTTAAAAGTTACCACCATCTAGCGGTCTAGAAGCAACAAACAAGCCAAGAACACTATCTGCTTTTAGTTAATAAGTCTTTATCATAAAGCCAAAAATGATAGTTTTAGTTCAAAGTCCTGAATTACAGTCCTTGAAATGTCTCAAGAAAGTTTCCAAGTGCAAAGTTCTTCATGTAGCAGTAGTTTTTCTATCTGGGGCTTCTGTGACCTTCAGAGCTTTGTAATCGCCTCTCTTGTCCAGGTGTCTTCGTTACTTTTCTCTTATCCTGCAGTGTTTGTTTCTATAGAGAACTCAAAAGAAGCTTTTAGTAATGTTTCCCAGGCGCCCAAGCTTGCTTTCTGTCTTTAGCTAATCTATCATAAAAGTATCTGATTAGTATATTATGAATTCAGTGAAAACCCACTCTATAAATGTTAACTTAGAGTTTTAACTATTGAATTAAGTAAAAACCTTAACGATTAATCTTTATCCTAAGTCAGTGAAAACAGTTATAAATCAACTATATAACTCCTAGATAAGTGTTAGAACTTATAATGAATTCATAATGAACTTACTATAAACTTGTGCTTCTAAAAACCTTATGTCTAAACTGCATAATCCTAAATCAAATGAGTGAATATACTTATATCACTTATTACTTAAGCAATATCTAGTAACTTATAACCAAGTGAAAGAAAGCATTCTTGATGTGCTTCAGAGTTTAACCCTTGCATATGCTAGAAAAGGCCAAGCGGCATAGTGGGAAAATGGGAAAATGAACCATGACATTCCCAGGTTAGGTGTGAGTACTTCGCATAAACATGCCATTTTCTTCTTCCACGACTGCACAGAATTTCTTCAGCCGTGCCAAAGAGCAAAGGTGAAAGACAGAAGGGCCTCAGCTTCCCGGGCTCGCCCTGCGGCCCGGGGTCTTCGGCCCACCAGGACCCTGTCAATCAGGTGGACCTCCAAGGCCGGCTCCCAACACCACATCACACCATGGGCTATCAGTGTTCTCGCTACTGCTGGAAATAGAGCCATTAGTGCCTTTAAGTCTAATTAGATTAGAGAACCAATTCCAGAAACTCAAGAACCAATTCAGAAAACTCATCCTTAGGATTCTGTTGTTCTAGAACCATTGTTGGTACCAAAATCTGTAATAGGATTCTCCAAAGAAACAGAACCAATAGTGTGTACATACACACACGCACACACACACACACAGAGAGAGAGAGAGGTTTATTTTAAGAAATTGGCTCAAGTGTTTGTGGGGGCTAGCAAGTCTGAAATTCTCAGGACAGGCAAGCAGACTGGAAACTTATACAAGATTTCTGTCTTGCAGTGTTGAGATAGACTTTTTTCTGAAAACTTTAGTCTTGGCACTTAAGGCCTTCGGCTGATTAGATGAGACCCACCCACGTTATGGAGGGCAATCTGCTTTAAAGACACCTGGTTTTTTTGTTTTTTGAGTCGGAGTCTTACTCTGTCACCCAGGCTGGAGTGCAGTGGCATGCTTAAGGCCACTGCAGCCTTGACCTGCTGGGCTCAGGTGATCCTTCCACCTTAGCCTCCCAAATAGCTGGGACTACACGTGTGTGCCACCACATCCAGCTAATTTTTTGATTTATTGTAGAAGCAAGGTCTTGCCAAGTTGCCTAGGTTGGTCTCGAACCCTTGAGCTCAGACAATTCTTTTGCCTCCACCTCCCAAAGTGCTAGGATTACAGGCGTGAGCCAACATGCCCGCCAAGACAGCTGTTGTAAATGTTAATCACAGCCTAAGCAACATACCCTTATGACATCTAGGTTAGACCAAACAATTAGTCTAGCGAAGTTGATACTCAGATTAGGCATCACAAATGGGATAACAGACGCTGGGCACAACCGTACCTTGTGACTCTGAATAAATATAAAATACCTAGAAACATGTCTGGCACGTAGATAAGGATTGATGAGTATTAAGCTGTAATTGCTGGTGGTAGTGGCAAGAATACCCGTGTCTGTCACGCAGCTTTTTGGTCGTGTGTGTGTGTGTGTGTTGCCTCCTGTAGACTGAGTTCTCTGCTCAAGGGGCTGAGTCCCATCAGTCTCTGTACTCCCAACACCTGATGCAGGCATGTGCTTCACAGGCCCTCGCTGATGAAGGTTCTTTATGAAATGAAAACTCCTCTGGTCAGGCTTGTCTCCATTTTGATTTTATAATTTTAGTTCTCATTGCTGACTGGATGAGGGAGATTTCCCTTATAGTGTAAGAGACAAACCAAGCCTTTTTTGTGGTAAATGAAGGTCTTTCTGCAGGGAGTAGTTTTATTTTCTTACTGTAATTCTGCTTTGGACAGCTGATGGTAGTATATACTAGCACTTTCATTTATCCTGGACTGGGGTTCACTTTTTTGGGGGAGGGGAGTGCAGTCGGGGGATGCTGATTGAAGTAGACATATCTTATTTATTTATTTATCTGAGTTGGCGTCTCACTCTGACAGTCAGGCTGGAGTGCAGTGGCACATTCGTAGTTCACTGCAGCCTTGACCTCCTGGGCTTGGGTGATGCTCCCATCTTGGTCGCCTTAGTAGCTGGGGCTACAGGTACCCACTGCCATGCCCAGCTAATTTTTGTATTTTTTTGTAGAGACTAGGTCTCACTGTGTTATCCAGGCTGGTCTTGAACTTATGAGCTCAAGCAGTCTTCCCGCCTCGGCCTCTCAAATTTGGTGCTGGCATTACAGGTGTGAGCTACCATGCCTGACCTATTTTTCTTTATGGTTTGAATAAATGTCATTTGTTAAATTGTGGTGTCAGAAATTAGTAATGCAATAGGCAATATTTTATTTTGATTTTGCATGCATAATTTAATAAAACAGTACTATATAATAGTAGATTTAAAATGAAAAAGTAAAAGGCCAATTTTACATGGTAGTAATTACGGTAAAAACACAGTACCAGTTAACTTTTAGAAATCCTGTTTTTTTTTTTAAAATTTTTATTGTAGAGATGTGGGGTACAATTCAGGGTTAGGTATACAAACACTGATCATGCAGGTACCCCTGTTAATAAGGTATGCCCCTCCTTCCCCTAGCAGTTTCCCTCAACTGCCAATCCCACCCCCACTAGAAGTCCTGTTTTGAATCACTTCAATTTTTTGAAGTTAATGAAAATATTTTCAGTAGAATTATTAAATTGTTAATAACATGTTATTAGTAATACTTGATTATTCTTCCTCCTTTTGTAGTATACTAAAATGTTACAGAATCACTCAATGTTATAGAAAACTTATATTTGGGAAGAACCGCATCCTAATACATGCGCGCGCGCATGTGTGTTTGGAAGTTTTAAATGACCTTGTTTGTCCTCCGAGTAACATTTTATTTCTATCCTAACTTTCACTATAAGAATTTCTTTCATATTCTTTTTTTTTTTTGAGTTGGAGTCTCACTCTGTCACCCAGACTGGAGTGTAGTGGCCACTCCCGGCCACCGCAGCCTCGACCTGCTGGGCTTCAGCGATCCTTCCGCCTCAGCCTTCCAAGTAGCTGGAACTACAGGCACACACCACCATGCCCCACTAATGTTTTTATTTATTGTAGAGATGAGGTCTCGCCAACTTGCCCAGGCGGGTCTTGAACATGCGGGCTCAGGCAATCCACTCACCTTAGCCTCCCAAAGCCCTGGGATTACAGGCTGAGCTACCGAGCCCAGCTCTTTCATATTCTTTACCCTCACATATTATACACAAGCCTATTTTCTATTAGTCTGTTTTTAAAATTGTTTCCTCTTGTGGAGGCAGCTCTCCAGGGCTTCACAGTAAAGACCTTGATATTTTCCTGCTTTCTTTGCCTATGGGATATATGTTGATTCCATTTGTTTTGGTTAATTTATTCTATTGAAAAATGTTTTTCCTTGAAACGCCTGCCTGTCACGGATAGATCCCTTATTTCGCTTCTATAGCCTTGAAAATAAAACACTTTTAGGCAGAGTTTTCTAGTATTGTTAGGTTGGTTTTTTTTTAAATAGTTACAAATATTTGAGGTAACTTGGACACTTGTATATATTTATTATAGTGATGGTTCTCAAAATAGAGACCAGAGCTAACAAAATTATTTCCCTTTAAAATGTCTTTTTTGGGTTGGGCTCGGTGGCTCAGTCTGTAATCCCAGCATTTTGGGAGACCGAGGCAAGTGGATTGCCTGAACCCGTGGGTTCGAGACCAGTCCGGGCAACTTGGCAAGGCCTCGTCTCTATAAATATAAATCAAATAATTATAAATATAAATCAAAAAATTAGCCAGGCGTGGTAGTGTGCGCCTGTAATTCCAGCTACTTGGAAGGCTGAGGCGGGAGGATCACCTGAGTCCATCGGGTAGAGGCTACAGTGGCCATGAGCGTGCCACTGCACTCCAGCCTGGGCAACAGAGTGAGACTCCAACGCAAAACAAATAAATAGGAAAAAAAATGAATGAATTACAACTGCATTCAGGATTGCTGGAGCCCAGCAGGTCACCCAGTGTGGGTGATGGAGTGAGACTCCAACTAAAAAAAAAAAAAAATGTCTCTTTTGGTAGTCTTCACTTGAAGACATATCCCTGCTATTAGATTAACTATTAACCCAAGGTTTTAAAATATTCTGGTAAGTAACATATGACTGGTTCCCTACTTAATTTTCTTCTTTTTCTTTTTCTTTTTTTTTCCTTAGGGGACCTCCGAGCTTGCACGTACTGTAGAAAAATAGCCTTAAGTTATGCACATTCCACAGACAGCAACTCCATCGGGGAAGACCTGAGTGCTCTTTCAGACCCTGCTTGCTCGGTGTCTGTCCTTGATCCAGGTGAACCGCGGACGCCTGTAGGGAGTCGAAAAGCCAGCCGCAACATCTTTTTAGAGGATGGCTTGGCCTGGCAGAGGTATTGTCACTCTAACAGACACGGGTAGTCTTTGGACCTGTGAGTGCTTTTGGCTAACGTTTACCTTCTTCGAACTCTTTCCTGCTGATTCACTGTTTTCTCCTTTTTCCTTGGCTTGCCTCCAGGAGGATTGCAGTTGATGGACGGTGGTGGCAGTGCTTAATGGAGTGTAGCTCCCTGTGAGGAGACTTTCTACCTTTCTTCTCACTGTTCTACCCCAGGCCCCCAGAACAATGCATGGCTTGTGTACTATCTGGAGGATATTTGTTGAGGAGGCAGCAGAAGTTGTTGAGATTAATTCCTCATGTTGCCTTCTTAGAGAAGGAGACTGCTCGTAAGATTTGCATTCGTAATATTTCCAAATGAAATCGATTTTCTTCTTCTGAAGGGCCACTTCCTGTTTTTCTGTGTGTTTGAGTTTAGCTGCACTGCTTGGTAGTGCTGCTGCCAACCCTTTCCTGGGAGTTACCTGGAATTGTCTGAATTAGTCTCTTAGGTCCATCGATTTCTGATTGGTGTCTTTAGCCACGTTATTTTCTTTAACCACTATTCTAAATCTGGCCATTTTAAAGAGCTTAGGGTTTTAACTGACATGTCTCCAATAAGTTACATAAGGGAGTAAGGAATTTTTTTTTTTTTTTTTTGAGTTGAAGTCTCCCTCTGTCGCCCAGGCTGGAGTGCAGTGGCACATTCACAGCCACTCCAATCACCTTGGCCTCCCAAGGTGCTGTGATGACAGACTGAGCCACGGAGCCCTACCTAGGAATTCTTATATAGTGAATTTAAATAGAAAGAAAAGGCCGGGTGCGGTGGCTTACACCTATAATCCCAGCACTTTGGGAGGTTGAGGTGAGAGAATTGCCTGAGCCCACGGGTTCAAGGCCAACCTGGGCAACTTGGGGAGATCTCATCTCTACAATAAATCAAAGAATTAGCCAGGCGTGGTGGAGCACACCTGTAGTTCCAGCTACTTGGAAGACTGAGGCGGGAGGATCACCTCGGGTAGGAGGAGCCCATCGGGTAGAGGCTACGGTGCCACTGCACTCCAGCCTGGGCAGCAGAGTGAGACTCCAACTCAAAAGAAATAAATAGGAAAAAAAATGAATGAATTACAACTGCATTCAATGTGTATGACAAATTAAAGTGAAAATAAAGCCATCATAGATCCAGTAAAATTTAATTTATATAAAATTCAAAAATATACAAAACTAATACACTGTCTAGGGAAGTAAACGTGGTAAAAAAAAAGAGAAGGCAGGCGATGATAAACATTATATTTATTATAACAGTGGTTTCACTGAGGACAGGGAAGGGGATGGAATCGGTTAGGGGAACATCAGTTGGTGGTAGTTTTCTTTGTCTTAAATTGCTTGGTGGGTACTTTGGTGTTTATGGGCTATCATGATTCTTAACCCCTTACATCTATTTATAAATTTAAAAAATTGATTCTATATTTAACAAAGCAATACAAAGTACAGGGATTCTTCAGTTCTTGCTGACTTCAGTTAGTATGCCTTTTAGTTGTGTCTGGCCTTGTTGTGAGCCCACAGTGGCCAAATGTGATGTAACAAAATAAACCAGGCATGAAGCTTTCTGAGAGATGTAGGATAGGTGTCAGAAGCAGAAGAGGAGTTCAATTCTAGGTTCTGGGCCAGTTATTTAATGTTCATCTTCTTGGAGTTAGCATATCTCTGTGGCAGGTACCGTTACCTCCTTTTGACGGATGTGGATGCTGAAGTTCAGAGAGATTAAGTAAACAACTCAAGATCCTCTAGCTAGTAAAATGTAGAGTCTGTACTGGACCTAGGTTTTTCTGACTCTGTGGTGCTATCCAGTGGGTTATGGGAACTGAGAATAAAATACGTGAACTCAGACTTCCCCCCAAAATCACTTTTATCTTGTATTTATGACGTGAAAAGAAGTTTTGTAAGTCACTCATCCAACCAATTTTATTATTTTGTTGGCATTCCATATACTTAAAAACTTTCTTCATTGTTCTTTTGGTATTTGATATACTTAAGATAAAAAGCATGCACGGTTTCCATCCTAAATAAAGGAAGAACAAAAGTGACCTGTAATCTCATTATTGCTGGGAAAAGATTTAATCTGCTTTTAAATGTTAAAGCACTTGATTGAAATGGCCTCTTACTATCCCAGGTGATCTCAGTATTTTCCCCTTTTCATTGTAGTTTGATTCATCCAGATTCCTCAAATGCTGCTCTTTCAACAAGACTTGTATCTGTTCAAGAGGATGCTGGGAAATCTCCTGCTCGAAATAGGTAAACTGTCTAAAGAACACACTATTCTGTGTGTTACATTTTGATTTCTTTTCGTGGAAACGAGGATGACAGATAAAAAGGGTAGGGATTGATTGTCTTAACTGAGTTATTAGATCTAAAATCTGAGTTAAACTATCATTTCCTTTTGCTGTTTTTTGTTTGTTTTTTTTTGAGTTGGAGTCTCACTCCGTTGCCCAGACTGGAGTGCAGTAGCATGCTCATGGCCACTCCAGTGGCAACCTTCTGGGCTCTGGCGATGCTTCTGCCTCAGCCTTCCAAGTAGCTAGAACTACAGGCACGTGCTACCATGCCCGGCTAATTTTTTAAAAATTTATTTATTGTAGAGATGAGGTCTGGCCAAGTTGCCCAGGCTGTTCTCGAACCTCTGGGCTCAGGCAGTCCTCTCACCTTGGCCTCCCAAAGTGCTGGGATTATAGCTTGAGCCACCGCGCCCAGCAGCTCTTACTTTTCTTATCTCAGTGACTCTTTTTAGTGTTCTCCACTGGCTTCAGAGCTTGGAACCTATACAGTTCTTTGTTTCCTATTTAATGAGACCTGAAGTATGCGAGGGAATGAAGCATGTGGACAGTTTATGGAAGAGTGTCCCAAGAAAACAGGAATAACAAATTCCTGAGAGGAACACATCTGGCAAGGAATCACAAGGAGTTCTGTATATCTAGAGTAGAGCAGTCCTACAGTTAATGACCTTGCCATTTACTCTGAGTGAGATGGGAAACTGTGGAGGGCTTTACTTTTTTTGATATCAATTTTTAATTGTTCTGAAAAAAACCTCAAATTGCGGAAAGGTCCCAAGATAGAGAAACATATGTTAATATATTCTTCATTAAGATTCGCTTATTTGCCGGGCTCGGTGGCTCAGCCTGTAATCCCGCACCTTGGAAGGCTGAGGTGAGTGGATTGCCTGAGCCCACGGGTTCGAGGCCCGCCTGGGCAGGCGAGACTTCATCTCTACAATAAATCAAAAAATTAGCCGGGTGTGGTAGTGCGCGCCTGTAGTTCCAGCTACTTGGAAGGCTGAGGCGGAAGGATCGCCGGAGCCCAGCAGGTCGAGGCTGCGGTGGCTGGGAGCAGCCACTGCACTCCAGTCTGGGTGACAGAGTGAGACTCCAACTCAAAAAAAAAAAAAAAAAGATTTGCTTATTTATGTTTTGCCCATTTAGCTTATCACTTTTTGTATAATGTAATATGCATTGTTTTTTTTCCTGAACCATTTGAGAGTAAGTTGCAGACATCATCTTTTACTTCATTGTTTTTTAGTTAATAAAGTTTATTTTATTAGCAGTTTTAAGCTCATAGAAAAATTAAGCAGAAAGTACAGCTCCTGTCCCCACACATGCACAATTTTCATGACTGCCAACATTCTGCATCAGAGTGGTATATTTATTGCAATCAGGGAATCTACTTTGACATGTCATTATCATCCAAAGTTTACAGTTAACATTAGTGTTCACTCTTGGTGTTGTGCATTCAGTGGGTTTGGGTAAATGTATAATGACATGTATCTATCATTGTAGTATCCTACAGAAAATTTCTCTGCCCTAAAAATCTGCTGTACTCCTCCTATTCACCCCTTCCTCTCCTGGCCCATGGCAGTCACTGACCTTTTTTGTCTGCATAGGCTTGCCTTTCTGAGAATGTCATGTAGTTGGAATTGTACAACATGTAGCCTTTTTAGATTGGCATCTTTCACTTAGTAATATGCATTTAAGTTTTGTCTGTGTCATTTCATGGCTGATAATGTATTTTGTTTTGCTTTGTTTTGTTTTGAGTGCTGTATATACCATTGTCTGGATATGCCATAGTTTGTTTCCTTGCCCACTGAAGGACTTCTTGGTTGCCTCCAAGTTTTAGTAATTATAAGAAAGGTTACTGTAAGCAACATAGTGTGTAGATTTTTGTGTAGATGAAATTTTGAGTTCATTTGGTTGATGGAGGCCAAGGAGCATGATTGCTGGGTTATAGGGTTAAGCGTATGTTTGATTTTTTTGAGACACTGCCAAACCGTCTTCTGAAGTGGCTGTACCATTTTGCATTCCTTCTGGCAGTGGGTGATTCCTGCTGTTCCACATCCTCACCAGAATGTGGTGTTGCCAGTTTTGGACTTTGGCCATTCTAATAGCTGTTTGGTGTTAGCTCATATAATTAACTTCTGTATGTTAATTTTGCATTCTGCCACCTTGCTGTAGTCACTTATTAATTCCAGGAAGTTTTTTGTCAGGTCTTTTGGGTTTTCTATATAATCAGTTTTATTCCTTTCTTCCCGCTCATTTTATTTTTTATTTCCTTTTCATGTCTTATTTCATTAGCTAAGACTTTCAGTACAATGTTGAAAAGAAGTGATGAGAGGGGACAACCTTATCTTGTTTTTTATCTTAGTAGGAAAGCTTCTGGTTTCTCACCATATTAAGTATGATGTTAACTGTAGGCTTTTTGTGAATATTCTTTGTCAAGTTGGGGCCATTTCCTTTATTTCTAGTTTACTGAGAGTTTTTATAATAAAGGGGTGTTGAATTTTCTCAAATGCTCTTTCTGTATCTGTTGATACAATTATGTGATTTTTCTTCTTTAACCTTTTGCTATGATGAATTACATTGACTTCCAAATGTTGAATCAGCCTTGCATACCTGGGGTAAATCCCACTGGTTATGATGTGTAAATCTTTTTATATATTGTTGGATTGCATTTGTTAACATTTTAGGTTTTTTTTTTTGAGTTGGAGTGTCACTCTGTTGCCCAGACTGGAGTGCAGTGGCTGCTCCCGGCCACCGCAGCCTCCACCTGCTGGGCTCCGGCCATTCTTCTGCCTCAGCCTTCCAAGTAGCTGGAACTACAGGCGCGTGCTACCACGCCTGGCTAATTTTTGATTTATTGTAGAGATGAGGTCTCAACCAAGTTGCCCAGGTGGGTCACGAACCCGTGGGCTTAGGCAATCCACTTACCTTGGCTTCCCAAAGCACAGGATTACAGGCTGAGCCACCGAGCCAGGCCATTTTTTTTTTTTTAAGAGATGAGGTCTCTGTTGCCCAGGCTGGAGTTTAGCAATGCGATCGTAGCTCACTGCAGCTTTGTCCTTCCTGGCTTAAGTGAACCTTCTGCATTAACCTCCCAAGTTGCTGGAACTACAAGCTTGCACTCCCATGCCTGGCTAATTTTTTTTTTTTTTTGTAGAGACAAGGTCTCACTATATTGCTCAGACTGGTCTCAAACTCCTGGTCTGAAGCAATACTGCTGCCTTGGTGGAGTTGTTACTGTTTTGTTGAGGATTTTATATCTGTGTCTATGAGAGATAAAGATCTGTAGTTTTTGGTGTTTTTTTTGGTCATGTCTTTGTCTGGTTTTGGTATTAGGATATTGGTATTAGGTAATGCTGACCTCATTAGAATGAGTTAGGAAGTATTTCCTCTGATTCTATCCTCAGGAAGACATTGTAGAGAATTGATACAATGTCTTCCTTAAATGTGTGGTAGAATTCACAAGTGGACCCATTTGGGCCTAGTGTTTTATGTTTTGGTAGGTTATTAGGTATTGATTCCATTTCTCTAATAGATAAAGGCTTATTTAAATTGTCTATTTTGTCATATAAATTTTGGCAGATTGTAATTTTCAAGGATTGATCCTCTTAATGCCCATGAGATCCTTAGTGATGTCCCTTCTTTCATTTCTGATAATGTTATTTCGTTTTTTCCCCCGTTTTTTTTCTTCAGCCTGACTAGAGGTTTACTGATTATATTAATTTTTTCAAAGAACCAACTTTGGAGCTTTTGTTGTGTTAGTTTTTTCTCTTGATTCTTGTTTTCAATATCATTGACATCTGCTCTAATTTTTATTATTTCTTTTCCTCTCATCATTCTGGATTTAATGTGCTCTTTTTTTTTCTAGTTTCCTAAGATAGAAGCTTAAATTATTCATTTTAGCCGGGCTCAGTGGCTCAGCCTATAATCCTGCGCTTTGGGAGGCCGAGGTGAGTGGATTGCCTGAGCCCACGGGTTTGAGACCCGCCTGGGCAACTTGGTGAGACCTCATCTCTACAATAAATCAAAAATTAGCCGGGCGTGGTGGCGCACGCCTGTAGTTCCAGCTACTTGGAAGGCTGAGCTGGGAGGATCTCCGGAGCCCAACAGGTCGAGGCTGCGGTGGCCGACAGAGTGAGACTCCAACTCAAAAAAAAAAAATTATTCATTTTAGATCTTCTTTTTGAAGGTATACGTTCAGTGCTATAAATTTCCCTCTAAGCATTGCTTTTGTTGCATTCTACAATTTTTCATAGGCTGTACTGTCATTTTTATTTAGTTCAAAATATTTTTAATTTCTTCTTATATCTTGTTTGACTCATGTGTTGTTTCATCTCTCAGGAATTGGGAGTTTTCCAGTTGTCTTTCTGTTGATGATTTCTAGTTTGATTCGATTTTGGTTGAAGGGAAATAATGCAGAGTGTCTGATTTCAATCTTTTAGATTTGTTAGAGTGTGTTTTATGGCTCAGTAAGTGGTCTGTCTTGGTGAATGCTCTATTGTTAGGAGCATACACATTCAAGATTGTTTTATGTTCTTGGAATAGTGACCTTGTTGCCATCATATGATACTGCTTTTTGTCCTTGACAACCTTCCTTGCTCTGAAGTCTACTCTCTCTGAAATTGGTATAGCTACTCCCACTATTTTTTATTCATGTTAGCATGACATATCTTTCTTCCATTTACTTTTTTTAATGTATTCTCTTTTTATTTTCTTAACTTTTAAAATGTATTCTTTAAATTGACACATAATAATTGTACATATTTGTGGTTCATAGTGATGTTTTGACCATCCATTTATTTTTAGTCTGTATGTGTCTTTATATTTAAAACGAGTTTCTTGTGAACAATATCTTTTTGGGTCTTGTTTTTTGATCTACTCTGACCATATGTCTGTCTTTTTGGTGGTGCATTTAGGATATTGACATTTAAGGTGATTATTGATACAGTTAGATTACTATCTACCACATTTGTTACTGTTTTCTGTTGCTTTTGTTCTTTGTTCCTCTTTTTTGTCTGCCACACTATTTCTGCCTCTGTGATTTTAATTGAACATTTTATATCAGTTTGTTTTCTCTCCTTTTTTTTTTAGCATATCAGCTCTTAACCTTTTTAATGATTGCCCTAGAGTTTGTAGTATACCCATACAGCTAATCCAAGTTCATTTTCAAATAGTACTAAACCACAGGTAGTGCAAGTACCTTACAATAACAAAATATTCCCAATTTCTCCTTCTCGTTTTTGTATCATTGTTGTCATTCATTTCACTTAAATATAAGTAGATATATATACATAGTATATATAGTCATGTAAATTGTTGCTGTTATTATTTTGAACAAATTATTGTGTTACATCAATTAAGAATAAGAGAAATAAAAGTATTTATTTTACCTTCACTTGTTCCTTCTTTGATATTCTTTTGTTTATATAGATCTGCGTTTCTGGCCTATATTATATTTCTTCTCTCTGAAGAAATTCTTTCAGCATTTCTGGCAAGGCAGATCTACTGGCAACAGATTTCCTCAAATTTTGCTTATCTGAGAAAGTTTTTATTTCTTCTTCACTTTAGAAGGTTATCATTGCAGGGTACAGAAGTCTAGGTTGGTGGTTTTTTCCTCTCAACACTTCGAGTATTTCACATCATTCTTCTTGCTTGCATGGTTTTTGAGAAGTCAGAAGTAAGTCTTGTCTTTGACCCTCTGCAGGTAAGGTCATTTTTTCCCTCTAGGTCCTTTCAGGACTTTTTCTTCATTTTTGATTTTCTGAAGTTTGAATACACTGAATACCTGAGTGTAGTGTTTTGGAATTTATTCTTCCTTCTGTTCTCTGAGCTTCCTAGATCTGTGGTTAGTGTTTCACATTTTGGGGGAGAGTCTCAGTCACGATTGCTTCAAGTAGTTGCTTCTGTTTCTTTCTTTCTTTTCTTTCGGGTTTTCGCATACCTTTTGTCCTTGTCCAACATTTCTTAGATACTCTGTTTTGTTTTTTCAGACACTTTTTTCTCTTTGCTTTTCCGTTTTGGCAGTTTCTGTTGAGATAGTCTCAAGTTCAGAGAGCCTTTCCTCAGCCCTGTCCAGGCTATTAATGAGCTCATCAAAGGCATTCTTCATTTCCGTTACAGTGACTTTGATCGCTAACATTTCCTTTTTTATTGTTTCTTAGAATATCCACCTTTCTGCTTACATGATCTATTTTTGCATGTTGTTTACTTTTTCCATTAACATCCTTAGTTGTAAAAAATTCCTGGACTGATAATTCCCATATTCATAACATATCTGTTTCTGATACTTGTTTGGTGTCTTTAGGATATGTTTTTTGCCTTTTAGTGTGCCTTGTGATTTTTTTGTTGAAGGATGGACATGATGCACTGGGTAAAAGGGACTGTAGGAAATAGATCTTTAGTGATGTTGTGATAAGACGTGGAGGCGGTGAAGTGTTCTGTAGTCCTAGATCTCAGTCTTTTGGTGAGCCTGTGCCCCTAGACTGTGAACTTCATCAGTGCTTCTCAGTTTTTTGTTTTTTGTTTTTTTTTTCCACTTAGGCAAGACAAGATGACTGGAGGGGGCTGTGGTTGGAGAATCTCTCTCTTCCTGCATAGATTAAGCTCTGATATAGTCCCAGTGAGTTAGGCTGTGGTGAGATAGTTTCTCCTCAGGGCAGGTTTTGTTAAGAACAGAATGCTTTGGCATATCTTAAAATTGTTTCTTTTATCCTCCCCCTTGGGAGCCAGAGGGGATTTTTTTCCAATGTGCACTGGGAGGACAGGGTAGATCTAGAGGTAAAACTCAGCAAAAGCATATACCTCCCCCACTCTGCCCTCTCAGGTGACTGGGCCCACTTGAGGATTTTAATCTCTCGGGCTTGTCCATACTGAGCCTCCAGGAAGCTGTGAGTTAGTTTAGATTTTTACTTCCTAGTACCGGTTGCCATGGAGGTTTCTGCTCCAGTAAGTTGTGATTCTCTGTATCTGCTTCTGTCTCCAATATTTAGGGAAGCAGCTTTTGCTGTGTCTTCACTTCTCTGACAGATCTAAGAAGAAGGGCTGGTTTTTCAATTTGTTCAGCTTTTTAGTTGTTAGGATGAAGTGAAGACTTCTAAAATCCTTATATGCTAGACCAAAAATAAGATGTCTCATCCTTTGCTTTTTTTTTTAAAAATAGTGATGTGGTCTTGCTGTATTGCCCAGGCTGTCTTGAACTCCTGGGCTAAGTGATCCTCCCACCTCAGCCTCCCAAAATGCTGGGATAACAGGGGTGAGCCGCCGTACCCAGCCACCTTTTACTTTTGAATACTTTAAGTGTGTTTTCTCTGAATGATCATGTTCTCTTCCATAACAAATTTAGGAAATTGTAACTGAAAGACGGTGGCGCGCAGCGAGACTCAACACCCTTTGAGGCCAAGAGATTTATTAGAGCAGCTGCTACAGGGAGAGGGTCTGTTGTAACCACCTGGTAGGGGAGGGAGAGTGATAGGGTGACGAGAGAGGTCTGTATTTATCAGTTTGAGAGGGGGCGGCCAGTGCCGTATTAGGGTCTTTATTGGCGGGGGCTATGAGGTAGTATTCCTATAGGGAGATAATATTTGTGTATAGGTTTAAGTTTCGCACGCACGGGAAAAGCAGGAGCTTAGGGCCTTTGTTGTCTTTGTTTGGTTCCATATAGTGTTTAGCGCCATCTCGGGAGATGCCCTTCTGACTGCTTCCTGCGCGTTTCAGTAACAGTGATAAGTTTTTGTTTCCTGTATGTATTCTGATTTTGCCAGTTGTCCTAATAATGTCTTTTTACTAATTTTCCTTCAGTCTGTGATCTGGTTCAGGACCATATACTGCATTTAATTCATGTCTCTTGGCCTTCTTTACTCTGTAACAATATCCACCTTTTTTGGTGAAGAGGATAGGCCAGTTGTTGAGTAGAATGCCCATCATCATTTTGAGCTTGTCAACTGTTTCCTATGATTAGATTAAAGCCATGCATTTTGGGGGGGGGGACAGGAATACCACCTGAGTGATATATTGTTTTCAATCTGTCATGTCAGGGAGGATAGACTATATTTGTATCTCATTGGTGATGCTGACTTGATCTCTTGATTAAGGAGATCAAGTGTCTTGCATTTCTCTACTGTAAGGGTTCCATTTTCCCCTTTGTAATTAATAAGTAATATGTGGGGGTAGATACTTCAAGACTGCATAAATATCCTATTTCTTTCCAATCTTTTACTCAGCAGTTTTAGCATCCATATGTGATTCTTGCTTAAATAAAATATTATTATTACGTTCGCAAAATTGCGGTTTTCTAGCTCCCATCATTTCTTCTGTTTTTATTAGCTGTCACTCTACTCTCAAAAAACTTTCCCTTATTGGAGACTTCCGAGTGGGTTGTTGGAAGAATTATGTGATCTGAACTACGTTTTGAAAGGAGTACTCCAGCTGCTCTGCTGAGTAGATCATCGGACATCAGAGTAGAATTGGGGAGGCCATGTAGGTAGTCACTGTAGTAATGCAGGCAAGAGAAATGATTTAGCTCAGGGTGGAAGTTGGGGCCACTGTATTAGAGAATGTGCAGGGCCAGTTAGAATGGTAGGCAGAGAAGGAGGATACATGGGAAATATGCCCACTGGAAAAGAGATATTCACCTTAATTGAGTAAGACATGGTGGCGCCTTTTCGCTAAAAGAATATGCTGGGAAATGAATATTTAGTTACTTTTTAAAAATCGCTTATAGACTGTGTATTTGACATCAGTGGTTTCTCATTACCTCTTTGCTAAACCTGTGAATAATTTCTTTAATTGTTTCTAAAATATCTTTATTCTCATATTGGGGAAACCATGGTTTTTCGACTGAGACCTAGTTTTAGTGGCAGCCTTGATATTTATTAACTGAAGACAAATTACTTAATCCTTTGCCAAATTACTCCAATTCTTGATTTCTTTATCTGTAAAATGGAGCTAGTGATGCCCACGCCTTAGAATGCTGTGAGGATTAAGTGAGGGAAGATGCATATATTGCCCTAAATGAATGACTTATATAGAATATAACACATCATAGATGCCTCTGCCTTTTATTCTTTACGTAGAAACTAAAACTGACCTTTATTTTGTTTCTAGGTAGAAGCTAACTGAATTTCTAGTTAACATTTTTTTCTCAATAAATGAAAACTTACTTGATGCTGTTGATAGTTCACATATAAGCCATTTGTCTGGTAACTTTACCGAGAGTCGAAGTAAAGGATATATATGAATATTTAGAAAACGAGAGGAAACAAATTTCCACCAATTTTTTTACTGATGAAATAAAATGTAGTACTTGAAAACAGCATTTTATTTTTTTATTATTTTTTATTTTTTATAATCAGTATTTTTTATTATGATATTGTGGGGTACAGTTAAGGGTTAGATATACAGATATGCTTCGTTCAGGCACCCTTGTTGATAAGAGGTATCTCCCTGTGAAAACAGCATTTTAAATGTTGGTCTATTAATGAGAAGAAAGGGTTTCTTTTCTGGGGCATAACATTTTGCTTTGTTGGGGTTCAAAATTAGTGTCCCCTATCATCAGATCGATTGCAGATGTTCAGTTTTAAAAACCATTCTGAGTTCATGGGTTATACAGAAACAGGAGGCAGGCTGAATGTGGCCTGTGGGCCGTAGTTTCCCAACTCTGATCTGCAAGATTATGTCTGCATTAGTTGTCATTCTTTATATTTATCAGTTAAAAAAAATTAATTTGCAGCATTTTAATAAGAAAACTTTGTATTTATTTCCTTTGAAACATTACTGATATATGAACTATGTAACTATTTTTCTGTGCTCTTTCCATAATTATCTTATTTTAAACTGACTTCCGAATCATTTTAGACTCACATAGAGCTGCAAATGTAGCACAGAGTTTTTCTAGGATATTGATGTAGAATTTACAGCTGTGCTTTCATTTTTTGTTTTTATTTTCAGATCAGCCAGCATTACTAACCTGTCACTGGATCGATCTGGTTCTCCTATGGTACCTTCCTATGAGACATCTGTCAGTCCCCAGGCTAACCGAACATATGTGAGGACAGAGACCACTGAGGATGAACGCAAAATTCTTCTGGTACCGGTCCAGTATCTATGGCCTATTGCTTGTTTTGAGCATAGAGAATATTTATCTCACTGATTCTTTTTAAAAGAAATGTATAAACAAAATAGTTAGCATATCAGTTAAACAGAAATAATTAGCATAAGTTTTTTTTTTTTTTTGGTCTGGTTTGTTTTTGAGTCAGAGTCTCACTCTGTGGCCCAGGCTGGAGTGCAGTGGCACACTGCTCATGGCCACCGCAACCTTGATCTGCTCGGCTCAGGAGATACTTCTGTCTCAACCTTCCAAGTAGCTGGAACCATGGGCATGTGCCACCACACCCAGCTAATTTTTTGATTTATTGTAGAGACGAGATCTCGCTATGTTGCCCAGGCTGGTCTTAAACCCGTGGGCTCAGGCAGTCATCTCACCTCTGCCTCTCAAAGGGCTGGGATGACAGGCGTGAGCTACCACACCCGGCAACTTAAGTTTTTCCTAGGATCACCTGAGAAACAGGCCAAGCATTCTATACTCATTGCATTATTTTCCTATCCCTTTCATCTGGATAGATCAGAATTCAGTTGCCTACATAACGAGAGCTTAACTTTTAGGTTCCATATTGCTGTTTAAACTTTAAAACATATTCCTCACATACATGGAAAACTTTTTAGACATTTAAACTATATGTGCACATGAGATAATAATCAGTTACTTATTGAATTTATCTATATGTGAAATACGTATTTGATCCTGTACGAGTAACTCATAGAAATGGAATTTGTGGCTTCTGTCTTCAAGCATACAATTCAGATAGTTGAAATAAGAACCAAGTGTGGTGATGTGCTCCTGTAATCCTAGTTACTTGGGAGGCTGTGGCAGGAGGATTCCTTGAGTCTAGGAGTTTAAGGCTGTAGTGCTCAGTGATTGTGCCTGTGTGTGGGGGGCCAGCCCCTGCAAGTTTTGAGGAGTCCCTTGGAAGATGTGGTGGCGTTGGCGAATTTGTAGGGACAGATATTAAAAGAAAGAAAGATGGAAGGATAGATATAAAGAGGAAGAAAGAGAAAGAAAGAACGTGGACAACTGTTCAGTGAAATGAGCAGAAGCCGTTTATTGAAAGTTACAGCAGGTATTTATCTCCAAATTTTAGACAGTCTCACAAGTCTTTCACGTGAACACAAGGCCAGGTGCAGGAGGGGCGTCTCCCACCCACCAGATGTTTTCTTAGGTATGAGGAGGGACAAACTCCAAGATTGTCTTATTGTTCCCTTTGCTAGTTAATGCTCTTCAAAAGCAGTGCAACAATCCCTACTAGCATGATGATGTTCTGATAATCAATAACTTCTAAAGCTCACGCAATACCCATGATGACTAACTTAAACTTTATTACCTTTCTATTCTATACTAATACTACTTACACAGCGCTACGTACGGAAGCTCTTAATTATAGCTTAAGCCAATTCCTAAAGAATGTGGCCCAGTCCAAAGATCACGCTGGGCTCTACAGGATGTGGCCCAGTCCAAGGTTCACGGTGGGCCACTTTTTGGAACAATAGATTACAATCTCTTAACAAAATGGCTATTCTAAAGTCCTATATATCTATCCTAATTTCTATGAAAGTTTCTAATTCCTAATCCTAATATATAAAGCTGATCATCAGCAGCAAAGCTTCTAAAAATAAAACCCAAATATAAACTGTAAATGTACTACGGCCAAAACCACAAAAGTAGAAAATGGAGACAATGAAATTTCTAAAGTTAACTGTATTTTTATTAAACCTCAAAATATCATGATTGGTCATGCTTGAACTAACATGATTCCCTGACATTAGCATGACCTATTTTACAATACTTTCTATGAATAAAATAAATTCAATTTCTGTAACAGGTAGAAAAAAACCCTACACTAACTGTAGCTAAAGCTGGCCTTAAAGAATGCAACCCAGTCCAAAGTATGTGCTGGACTCTCAGGAATGTGGCCCAGCCCAAACTCTGTGCTGGGCCATTTCTGATAACTCTAGATAGTCATTTATACCATTGAAAAGCTGAAAACAGCTCTCCATAAGTATATACTAATTCTCCAAATATACTTTTAAATCTTATAAAGAAACTTGTACCGTATAAAAAGCTCCCAAATGTGACCTGAATTTGAATTATATTTAATACCTAAGCCAAAATCGCAGTTTATGGGAAACAGGAACAATGGGTTTCTAGAGTGAGTCATGCCTGTCACAGTTACAGAGCTTTCAGCTTAGATCAGCAGAGTTCCTTTAGGTTACTTGCACTGCATGGTAAAAGGAGGAGGAAAATGGGGTCAACGGCTCCCGAACACATCCTAGTGGTCTCGGTGTCGACGGCCCTCCCTGATCCCTAATGCTCAGTGGGCCTCCGTGGCCGGCTCCCAACACCTGTGAATACCCCCTGCACTCCAGCCTGGGAAACATAGCAAGACCTTGTCTCTTAAAAAAATAATCAAGGTCGGGCATGGTGGCTCAAGCCCATAATCCTAGCACTTTGAAAGGCCAAGACCAGAGGATTGCCTGAGCTCAGGGGTTCAGCCTGTGTCGCTCACCCCTGACCAGCAGGAAGGAGGCAACAACAACGTGTTCTTCTCAAAGCGGTTTATTCAGCCTTTACACCATGCCAGCTTCTTCCTTCTTCTTCTAGCTTCTTCTAGCTTCTTCTTCTCCGTTGTCCCGTACTTATATCCCTTGGTCTCCACCCACAAGTCCCGTTCCAGCGTGTCAGCAGTTCATAGCCTCTGCAGCCTTGCACTTGCGCGGTGCGCAGTGAAGGAGGGCCCGGCGGTATATCATGCGCCTAATCATGGGACTTGGCAGAGGTCCCGGGCGCCATCTTGGCTCAGGCCGCGCTCTCCACAAGCCTGGGCATGGTGGCTCAAGCCCATAATCCTAGCACTTTGGAAGGCCAAGACCAGAGGATTGCCTGAACTCAGGAGTTCAACCTGGGCAACTTGACGAGCCCTCGTCTCTACAATTTAAAAATCAATCAATCAATCAATCAATCAATCAATCAGTAAGCCAGGCATGGTAGCATGTGCCTGTAGTTCAGCTACTTGGAAGACTGAGGCAGAAAGATCACCTGAGTTCAGCAGGTCATGACTGCAGTGGCCATGAGCAGTGTGTCACTGCACTCCAGCCTAGGCGACAGAGTGAGATGCCGACTTAAAAAAAACAATCAAAAACCGAAAGGTAGAAATAAGATCCACAGAAATGTCCCTACAGTAAAAGAAGTAATACTGTAATAATAAAAAAAGTCAAATAAATAATATTATTGTATGTCATATAAAAATTCAAAAGATAAACCAGGTGTGGTGGTTCACACCTCTAATCTCAGCACTTTGGGAGACCAAGGCAGGAGGACGGCTTGAACCAAGGAGTTCAGGACCAGCCTAGGCAACCTAGCAAGACTTCATCTCTACAAAAAATTTTAAAAATTTGCCATGCATTGTAGTGTGTGCTTGTAGTTGAGAAGGATCACCTGAGCTCAGGAGGTCAGGGCTGTGGTGAGCTGTCATCACACCATTGCACTCTAGGCTGGGCGACAGAGTGACACTCCAACTAAAAAAAAAAATAGAAATAAAATTACTATTGATGCTGTCAGGAAAGGCTTTCAACCTAAGGGCTTGACCTGGAGCTTGAAGGACGGATAGGTTTGACTAGGCAGTGGAGAAACTGAGTCTTATTTAAGGGTGTGAGGAAAGGGATAGAGGTGAGAGCAAACATGGCATTTTCTTTGGACTAAAGTTTGGATTTATTAATTGGGAGAGAGTTTAAATTGGAGTCTGTGGGAGAGTGGAAGGTTATTTGGAGGAATACAGTGAATTCAGTTCTTACAAGTCTGAATTTGAACCCATAGTTGCTAAACAATGTTGAGGAATCTTTTGAGCAGGGAGTGATTTACTGAAGCTCTCCCTTTAGGAAAATTCACCTGGCAGTTGGGCATATGAGAGTCTGGTGGAGGGAAGGCTACTAGGGACACTTACCTTAGACTGGTGAGACTGTTGGCTCCCTCTACTCTGCTTTGTTTCCAAAGACTAGGAGACAATAGTATGTGTCATTGGCAGAAAAAAGAAGTATTTGGGATAGCTGTTTTTTTTTTTCCTCTTTTTCTTTTAAAGATGTGGGGTGCAATTCAGGATTAGGCATACAAGTGGTCATTGTGCAGGTAAAATAGTTGGTTTTCAAGAGAAAAAAGTATATGTGGAATTAGATAGCTGAGGTTAAGCTGTTTCCCACGTATGTGTCATTTGTATTAAATCGTCTGAGTTAGTTGCTATAGAGAACTCCAAGTTGAATTTCTTTTTGTGAATCTAAACACAACAGGGAAACATCTGAAAAGGTACATAGCATTCTTCCCAGGAGTAATTATGTGTTCTTAATGCAACTGCAGGACAGTGTTCAGTTAAAGGACCTGTGGAAAAAAATCTGCCATCACAGTAGTGGAATGGAGTTCCAGGATCACCGCTACTGGTTGAGAACGCATCCCAACTGCATCGTCGGGAAGGAGTTAGTCAACTGGCTGATCCGGAATGGACACATTGCTACGAGGTGTTTGATCTTAAGAAAGAGATCTTGGTATTATTTATTAGTGTATTTTTATGGAGGGCATATGTGGAGATAGTAAGAGTAACAAATTTGTTTGTGAGTTAGGGTGTGGTTTGTTTTTATGTATTTGATGGTTTGGAGTGCTAATTACCCAGTCTTCCTCCCATCTGGTTTTTAACCAGTAGAGAAAAAGATGCAAGCAGCCAGATGGGGTCACATTTTGCCTTGAGAAAAGCAGACGAACTCTTGGAGAATGTAACTCAAGCCGAAGGCCAAGGATTCCCCTGCTACTGTTGCCATCTAGACATGGCTGCCTGTGTTGAGAATGGGGTCTATAACCTCCACCTGCAGGGTCATAGCCTGCCTCACAGATCAATTTTCACTAAATAAAAAAATAAGCCTGAGCCCGCGGGTTTGCGACCCGCCTGGGCAGGCGAGACCTCATCTCTACAATAAAATCAAAAAATTAACCGGGCGTGGTAGCGCGCACCTGTAATTCTGGCTACTTGGAAGGCTGAGGCGGAAGGATCGCCAGAGCCCACCAGGTTGAGGCTGCGGTGGCCGGGAGCGGCCACTGCACTCCAGTCTGGGCTACAGAGTGAGACTCCAACTCAAAAAATAAAATAAAATAAGAGGTGCTGCCTTTCAAGATGACGAATCCCTTGGCTTTTACCGCTTGCCCAGGTTAGCTATTTCTCCTCTCATGGGAAGAAAAGGTATGTAAACAAGCATAAAAAGTAAAGAGAGAAATAACTTTAAGCCATGAAGCCCTGGGTTTCAGTTTTGGCTGTCTCTCCTTTTAGCTTTGTGCTTTTAGCCAAGTTATTCAATCTCTTTGATGCTTTTCCAGCATGGTCTTGTGAATAAGCTATGGGATGAAATTAAATTATACTGATTAAAGTGTCTCATCAATTATGAAACACCATGTAATATGATGTGTTAGCATCTAATTCATGTATATGTGCATATACATGAATTTATGTCTGTGATCTTTAGTGCTGTCTTCTGATCAAGACTGAGATCCTTGAGGGTAGGAGTCATGCTGTTTAGTCTCAACATTTCTTGAATCCTCTGTTACATGCAAGTGTGTGCCTGCATTGAGTACTCAGTAAATGCTCCCTGTCGTTACATTTGGGTTTTGCTAGGACTGCCTTGCCAGTAGGTTCTTCTTTGTTAGGGCACCTGGAAGAACCATTTGATTTGCTTTATAGCGCTCTTGTTTTGTCCCTGACTTACCCAGGACCATTTAAAATTCCCCCGAAATTAAGATTGTACGTTATGTGGTATATGAACAGTTATTCTGACTGACTTCTGAAGTGTGTCATTGTGTGGGTCTTGATTCAGAGCGCAAGCCACAGCACTTGGACAAGCACTGGTCGACGGACGTTGGCTAGATTGTGTTAGTCATCATGACCAGCTTTTCAGAGATGAGTATGCACTGTATAGGCCGCTGCAGGTAAGTTCCAGTTTACGGCTTATGAGAATACAGCAAGCTTATGATGCAGTCTTCATCAGTAGAAATAAAAAGCCATTTAACCTTGTTTTTCCTAAGTGCTGTTTGAGGAAAGTTAAAACATGTTTTACTGGGTATGCAATATGAAAAACCTGCTATGAGAATTGAGCATTTCATTCAGTTTGTATGGCTTTTCTTAAACTTAGCTTTGTGGCTAGGCATGGTGGCTCACTCCTGTAATCCCAGCACTTTGGGGGGCAGGCAGAGGTGAGAGGATCGCCTGAGCCAGAGGCTCAAGACCAGCCTGGGCAACTTACTGAGACTTTGTCTTTACAGTAAATCAAAAAATTAGGCCGGGCTTGGTGGCTCAGCCTGTATTCCCACGCTTTGGGAAGCCGAGGTTGAGTGGATTGCCTGAACCCGCGGGTTCGAGACCTGCCTGGGCGACTTGGCGAGACCTCATCTCTACGATAAATCAAAAAAGTTAGCCAGGCGTGGTAGCGCGCGCCTGTAGTTCCAGCTCCTTGGAAGACTGAGGCGGAAGGATCGCCGGAGCCCAGCAGGTCGAGGCTGCGGTGGCCGGGAGCGGCCACTGCACTCCAGTCTGAGTGACAGAGTGAGACTCCAGCTCAGAAAATAAATAAATAAATTAGCCAAGCATGGTAGCTTGTGCCTGTGGTTCCAGCTACTTGGAATTCTAAGGCGGAAGGATCGCTTGAGCCCAGCAGGTTGAGGCTGTGGTAGCTGTGATTGTGAGACTACACTACAGCCTGGGTGACGGAGTAAGACTCTGACTCACAAAACAAACAAAAAATCCTTAGTTTTGTGGTATTATGGTTACTTGGCATTTAACTTTAACAGTTTTTAGTTTTGTTCTGTTTTCAGTTGGCCTGTTTTTAGAACTAACCAGGCGTATACATAATAAAATGATTTAAAAATTTTTTAAAAATAAAAAATAAAAGGATTGAAACATTCCGTGTGACCTATTGAAATTGTTTTGACTCTTTAGCACTATTGTATAAGAGTGGTGAAGCAATTATTTTTTTTTTCCTTTAGGAAAGTGGAAATTACTTAAAAACAGAACTTTAAAAAAATATGCTTTCATTCCTGGTTTATATCATTTGATATGTGTAATACTGTATGCACACTCACACACACACATGTATATGCCATTGACCCTTGAACAACTTGAGAGTCAGGGAGACCAGTCAAAAATCCATGCATAACTTTTGACCCTTCAAAAACTTAAATACTAATAGCCTACTATTGATCTTAATAAGTAGCGTAAACAGTTGTTAACACGTTATATGTTATATACTACTCTCTTACAATAAAGTAAGCCAGGGAAAAGAAATGTTATTAAGAAAATTATTATAAGCGTTCCTAATCTCAAACTAGGCAAAGTGGGGACCAAAGGGAAGCCCTAACTTTACCTGTACGATGACCATTTGTATACCTAATCCTGGATTGTACCCCACATCTTTAAAATAAAAAAATAAAAAATGAAAGCTGTCAAAAAAAGAAACATTTTAGATGTACAAGAAATAATTTAACAAACACTCAAATATCCACGTTCAGATAAGAAATAAAAGACAGGTTAAAGCCTAAAAGAGAAAATTATAAGACAGAGAAAATGCATTCGTGAAGTGGAAGTGGATCCAAGTGAAGGTCATCGTCGTCATTGCCTTCACATTGTGAAGGCCAAGAAGGAGGAGTTGGTCCTGCTATCTCAGAGGTGGCAGGTGTGGAAGAAAATCTGCAGATAAATGGACCCACTCACTTTAGGCCCTTGTTGCTCAAGGATCAAATGTGTAATGCTTAGTAATATCTTTGTGAACTGAAATTGCAAACCCACTGGTCAGAAAAGACAAGTGACCCTAAAGACTGGTGTGGTGTGATTTTTTTTAAAAAAGTTATTTTCCAAGATGTGCCCTAGAATTGACCTAGGGTTAGAATAAGTTCTAATCTGTTTTCACTCTCAGGATTAAAGAATGAAACAAAAGACTGAAAGTCTGTGTTAAAGAAATGTTTTGTTGATAATATGCCATGTAAGCCTTTCAGTTAATGAAAATTATGGTTTTAAGAGTGGAATTATTGGTATGATACTGGTTTATAATAACTTAGTTTTTGTTTATTTGTTTATTTATTTTTAAGTTGGAGTTTCACTCCGTCACCAAGGCTGGAGTGCAGTGGCACACTCATGGCCACCTCAGCGTTGACCTGCTGTGCTCAGGCGATCTTTCCGCCTCAGCCTTTCAAAGAGCTGGAACTACAGATGTGCACTACCACGCCTGGCTAATTTTTGGATTTATTGTAGAGATAAGGTCTCGCCAAGTTGCCTAGGCTCTTCTCGAACCCATGGGCTCGGGCATCCCCCTCACCTCGGCCTCCCAAAGTGCCAGGATTATATGCCTGAGCCACCGCACCCAGCCCATTTGTTTATTTTTATATGCATTTATTCAACTGTTAGAGTTGTAGAAATATTGGACTACAAATATTTTGTAGTATGACAGCTTCAACATTGTTGCCATTGAGGGTCAATTGTGTGGATCCTGTCTTCATCCTTTCAGAGTACAGACTTTTCTGAGACACCTTCTCCAGACAGTGACTCGGTGAACTCCGTGGAAGGACACTCTGAGCCATCCTGGTTTAAAGACATAAAGTTTGATGACAGCGACACAGAACAGATAGCAGAAGAAGGTGACGATAATTTGGCTAGTGAGTTTAACATTTTAGTCTTTATGGGTCATTACTGTGTATGAATGATAAAAAGAGTATTTGTTTAGTTGAAACAATTCTACTTTACTACTTATGGCTCCAACTAAATGTAAGCATCTGATAGCAATTCCTGTCTTAGATACAGTATTTTCTTAAATCAACTTGTTAGGCAACTGCCATTTCTAGATTTTATCGTAGTCTTTAGTTTGCAGCAGCTGAAAAATAACTGAACTAATATCGCAGCAAACAACTTTCTCGCTTCTTCACTATGATATCAGGCTTTCTCTCTGCAGAACTTCCAGTACGTTTCTTCATTTTAAAAATCGATTTTATATTTAACTTATTCAAATTTTGTCATCTACACAGAAGTACTTGAAAATACTGTATCCATTTTGGTATTGCACATTGGGCTTGTGTATTAAAACAACATTTTTCTCCTTTCCTCCAATCCCTGATAAAACCCATTTTTACTCCCCTCCCATATTTCTTTCCCCTCCCAACACTAAAAGATTCTGCCAGTCCTAGCAAGCGCACATCAGTCAGCAGTTTCCAGTCCACAGTGGACAGTGACTCAGCCGCGTCTATCAGCCTGAACGTGGAGCTGGACAACGTGAACTTCCATATCAAGAAGCCCTCCAAGTACCCACATGTGCCCCCTCACCCTGCTGACCAAAAAGGTAGGAGGGAGTCACTGTCTGGAATCCAGGCACAGGCTGGAGAGCTGGGTCGTAGGAGCTTGTGCCAGCCTGTCCTTCTGGCTTCCTCTCTCCCATGTGGCTGAGGGGATTTGGTGTGGGTTTTGTTCCACCCTCTCTCATTTTCCCCACACCTCTTCCCCTACCTTTTTCGGTTGGGTCCTTTCATTTCTTGTTTTTTCCCCAGTACCACCACGCCCAGTTTAAAGCTTATAATCTTGAAAAGGAGCTACATCTGACTGCTCTTCCCGTAATGTGCAACTTCCAAGGTGGCCTTTCTTTGCATTTATAACATGGATGTTCTGCTCTATTCTTTTCTCTTTCTTCATTTAACATTTTAAAGCCTACTTCACTTTGCTGTTACCCAGTAACATGGTATTTCACTAAACCTGTTAAGATGCTTGAACTAGATTGGGGGAAATTATTCACACATTTCAAAATATCTTTCCTCAGTAATCTAAAATGCTTATTGTATGTATTCTATATGTATAAAAAATTTCTTCTCTAATTCATACAAAATGAAGTCATTATTTCTGGTTATCTTATTTGATGCTTTAGTCTACTGACTCAAAAACAGGAAAAAGGAAACATAAGGTGAACCATTAATAAAATCTAGCATAGCCGGGCTCGGTGGCTCAGCCTGTAATCCCGCGCCTTTGGGAGGCTGAGGTGAGTGGATTGCCTGAGCCCGCGGGTTCGAGACCCGCCTGGGCAGCGAGACCTCATCTCTACAATAAATTTAAAAAATCAGCCGGGCATGGTAGCGCATGCCTGTAATTCCGGCTACTTGGAAGGCTGAGGCGGAAGGATCGCCGGAGCCCAGCAGGTCGAGGCTGCGGTGGCCGGGAGCGGCCACTGCACTCCAGTATGGGCGACAGAGTGAGACTCCAACTCAAAAAAAAAAAAAAAATCTAGCTTAAGAAAAGAAATGCTTGTTTTTAAAATGGATGATGAAGTTAACTCTATTGATGTAATTAAAAACCAATTTAAATTATAGCCCTTGAGTGGCATTATATAAAAGTAAATAAAAAATACGTGGCTGAATTAATAATTGTAGGTATTTTATATTGTAATAACTGAAACATTATTATAAAGATGAATCACTTTATTCCATGGTTTCATCTGCAGTTTGAGCTTTAAACATTTAACTCTAAAGTTGGATGGTCTCCTCACTTAGATCTGAAATGCTTACCTAATTTTTTTTGAGTTGGAGTCTCACTCTGTTGCCCAGGCTGGAGTGCAGTGGCATACTTCCGGCCACCGCAGCCTTGACTTGCTGGACTCAGGCGATCCTTCTGCATCAGCCTTCCAAGTAGCTGGAACTACAGGCACATGCCTGGCTAATTTTTTATTTGCTGTAGCCATGCCTGGCTAATTTTTTGTTTGTTGTAGAGATGAGGTCTCACTAAGTTGCCCAGGCTAGTCTCGAATCCGTGGGCTCAGACAGTCCTCTCACCTTGGCCTCCCAAAGTGCTGGGATTACAGGCTTGAGCCACCGCACCTGGTGCTTGCCTAATTTTTGCTGTTCTGTCTTTTGAGCCTAAAAAATGAGATCAGAAAAGAGAAGCTTATGAATTTAAATGTTTATACTAAAATAATTTGAGACAATTTACATTTCTACAACAAATGTCTCATAATTGTCAGTATTAGCCATTAACAAGATGTGTAAAATAGTTATGAAAAGGTATATATTATTTAAAAATAAGAAATTTAGAGAGGATGTGGTAAATGAGGAGACTTAACTAGCACCGAGCCTGAGTAAGATATACATCTTGATTGGAATCCTCAAATTAGAAAAATTATGGAGAACATTTGGGTAAGTATGAAAGAACAGTGAAATAGACATGACACTTGTGTGAGAATTAACTGTAGGCAGTGGTCACATGGGGGACATTTTGATGTGGGTCAGAGGCACACAGATGACGGAGGACATCTATTCTCTGGACATATCTGTTGACGATTTCATCTTGCTGAAAGCAGAATGTGAAGCATACTTTTGACTTGTTTTCACCTCTTGAAAAGCTAAGGAGGTTTTAAGAATCTTGAAGAAAGTGACTGTTATTATAGAATTCATAATAGCAAAGGATGGACAGCTGAACACAGCCAGACGTTGACTTTAGGAAACTTGACTTCAGAACATTGGGAGAGGAAGGGAACAGGAGACTCCAACAGTGACATGTACAGGGTGACCTCAGGTTATATCTCCAAGGAGAATAAGGAGGAAGCACCTGTAGTTGGGAAAAGCATCATGACTCCTCTGGAAGCTCTTTGATCTCAGACCTTTAAAAAGATTGTCTATGAAAGTTTAAAGTGGCAACCTTCATAAGAGGATGAATCTGAAAGGGACCCAGCACTATAAATAAAATGACTGCAGAGCAGAAGTCTAGACTGTGCTGAAGGTTGGAGAAAAGGCCAGGGATGTCTGAGAAAATATTTAAATTTCAATTGAAGGACAAGTTATGTCAGTTATTTGGGAAAATTGATACAATATTGATTGATGACTAAAAGGAGTCATCGTGTGTCGTCCCCCCCCCCCCCCGTCAAGATTATTCTTATCCAGAAACATGGTTAACAGAACAGTGAGGTCCAAGATAATGAAGAGATAGAAAATGCCTGGTTATTTTAAATAAGTCTGTTGCCAGGTTTTGGCATACTGTATGCCAGATTATTGAATGACTTTGTATCTGGGATCATGGAGCCAGAGTTTGTTATCCTTGAAGAATTGTGAAGAGTAGGAGAGGGTCTGGATGACTAGTGATAGATACATTCATTTTTCATTTTTTTTAAAAAAAGACAGATTCTTGATGTGGCATTGGAAGCTGGAAAAATGTAGAAAAGTTTAATCAGTGGAATTTACTGTGGCATTTAGAAAAATTGGTGGTGACTGGGCTACTGGCATTGGTTAACCAAAACAAGTCATTCCCAAACAACCCTGTTTCTGTCTTTTACGGTGACATGGGATTGATAGATCAGGAGAATATGGTAGATACTGTCTTTATTAATGTTACTAAGATGTTTAATGGTCTCTCAATAGCTTTGCAGGCAAAGGACACTTTTGCATTTGATATAGTCTACTGTAAATTTGTAAATTGACAAATTATAATTGTATTTGTTTATGAGATATAGCAATGACATGTCTGCAATGGATTAATTAAATCAAGCTAGATAATATCCAGTGCTTTAAATCCTTATCATTTTTTTGTGGTGAGAACCTTTTGAAATATATAATACACTGTTATTAACTATAGTCGTCATGCTGTGTAATACATCTCAGAAAATGTATTCCCTGTCTACCTGAAACTTTGTACTCTTTGACCAACATTTTCCCTTTCCTTCCACCCCCACAACCTCCGGCATCCACTGTTCTATGTAATATTTTTTATATGGAAAACACAGAGTATAGTGTGTTGGTGAATGTAAGAGCTCAGTAATGCTGCTCCTAATATGAACACATGGATTTGCAGCCTGTAGAGTAAAATATTGAGAGGATAATGACCAGTTTGATGTCAATAGAAAGGGCTGCTCCTAGTTTACGCTGTAGGAATTTTTCTGTATTCAGTGTTACTCGACACTTTTTTTTTTTGGTCAGCACTTTTAATGTTTTTCAGTTCCACAGATAATTAAAATCTGGAAAGAATGACTGGCATGTTGGATAGCAGGATTAAAATGTAAAGATTTTTTTTTCAGCAGTAGATTGAGACTAACAAAATGAGATTTAACAAAAGTAAACATTGACTAATGTAATTGGGCTTAAAATGTTTGCTATTAAAACTCTGGCGAGCCGGGCTTGGTGGCTCAGCCTGTAATCCCGCGCCTTTGGGAGGCTGAGGTGAGTGGATTGCCTGAGTCCGCGGGTTCGAGACCCGCCTGGGCAGCAAGACCTCATCTCTACAATAAATCAAAAATTAGCTGGGTGTGGTAGTGCGCGCCTGTAGTTCCAGCTACTTGGAAGGCTGAGGCGGAAGCATCGCCGGAGCCCAGCAGGTCGAGGCTGCGGTGGCTGGGAGCGGCCACTGCACTCCAGTCTGGGCGACAGAGTGAGACTCCAACTCAAAAAAAAAACCTCTGGCAAAAGCCATTCTTAATAATTCATGTGATAAAGATCCAAGTTTTAGTGATCTGAAAATTTATATATTTTTTTGAGTCAGGGTCTCACTCTGTCACCCAGGCTACAGTGCAGTGACTTGCCCACAGTATACCACAACCTTGACCTCCTGGGCTCAGGCTATCTCCTTCTGCCTCAGCCTCCTGAGTAGATGGGACTATAGGCGCATGCCACCACACCCAGCTCATTTTTTTCTTTTTTGTCAAGATGAGGTCTCACTGTGCTGCCCAGGCTGCTCTCGAACTCCTGGGCTTAAGTAGTCCTCTTGCCTTGGCCTCCTGAAGTGCTGGGATTATAGGTGTGAGCCACTGTGCCCAGCCCTTCTGCAAATGTAATACTCTGATGTGGCAACCCCCCCCTTTTTAATACATTGATAGGTTTCATTAGTGGCAATTGATGTCTATAGTTACAGTCCAATTTAAATTTTGGGGTTCTGTTTTGATTTATGAATAGAGCTGGGTTGCCAGGATCCTGAGACATCTGAAAAACATGCTATATTAAGATCAGTTAAATGGGGTTGGGCTACTTAAAATGGAGAAAAGAAAGCTTGATGCTGCTTTTAGGTATCTGGAAGGATTGTTTTATGTATGGCTGATGGAAGAACTAGGTTCAGTCGTCAGGGTGTGCCTAAATGTCCATTGAGGACTGATGCCTACATTGGGTGATGGGTTAGGTACACCTGGGGACTTCTGAGTTTCCTTTTAATTCTAAATCTGTGAGATGAAAAATATAGACCTAAAATGTTTAAAAAATATGTAATCAGTGTGAGGAACCCTTTAGCCCACTCAGTAAGATTCCTGTAGAGGAGTTCCCAGCATTAGAAAGAAGGTAATTATTAAATGAACCTCTTAGGTCATTTGCAACCTTGAGAGTTTATAATTTGAGGACTTTGTAAATCCCTTAATAGACCTGACTTTCAGAACTCTCATTCATTTTTGACATAATAAGAAATATTCTCTTTGCATTTTTTTGTGAAGTTGAAATATAATAAAATATTTTGCTCTGTTTTTAGTTAAGATGAACATTGATTACCAGAAAGTAAAGACTGCCAGAGTGACAGGTAGTTGTATGTCTGCCTCTGGTTTTCATTCTCTTTAAATAAATACAAATGGGAATTGTTTTTATTTTTCCATTGAAATTAAAGATAGTACTTATTAAATATTTTCTTATGGATTGGCCTCTTTTTTAAAGCTGAGGAAATGTGGATTTATACAATTGGTTTAAATATCTGTACTTAAGATTACTCATAATTTTTTATCTTATGTACGAAAACCTTTTCAGAAGCTTGTAAAACTCAGTGTGATCTATTTTTATTAATTTTTCAGTCTTGGTGTTGGAGAGTTGTACAGTTAAAATTTTATTTATTTATTTTTGAGTCAGGATCTCACTCTGTCACCCAGGTTGGAGTGCAGTGGCATGGGCACAATTCACAGCAGCCTCAAACTCCTGAGTTCAAATGATCTTCCTGTTTCAACCTCCCGAGTAGTTGGGACTAAGGCGCATGCCACTGCATCCCGCTAAATTTTTTTTTTTTTTGTAGAGATGAGGTCTCGCTATGTTGTATAGGCTGGTATCAAACTCTAGGCTCAAGTGATCCTCCCACATTGGCCTCTCAAAGTGCTGGGATTACAGGTGTGAGCCACCACACCCAGCCCCAAATGTAATTTATTATGGTTGTTCTTGGAAAGTTAGCAAATAGAATTTAGAGAAGAAAGCGAAAGTCATGGCTTCCACAAACCTCTAGATCTAATTTTCCATGTGTAGGAAAACTGGGAACAAGTTAAACACACTATTAGGAAACAGTCAGTCATGTCTTTATTGTGGAACTTCCTATTTGGTCTGGGTTCTTTTAAAATGAATTATCAAGCCGGGCTCGGTGGCTCAGCCTGTAATCCCGCGCCTTTGGGAGGCTGAGGTGAGTGGATTGCCTGAGCCCGCGGGTTTGAGACCCGCCTGGGCAGGCGAGACCTCATCTCTACAATAAATCAAAAAATTAGGTGGGCGCGGTAGCGTGTGCCTGTAGTTCCAGCTACTTGGAAGGCTGAGGTGGAAGGATCGCCGGAGTCCAGCGGGTCTAGGCTGTGGTGGCCAGGAGCGGCCACTGCACTCCAGTCTGGGCAACAGAGTGAGACTCCAACTCAAAAAAATAAAATAAAAAGAATAATCATAGGCCAGGCTTGGTGGCTCAGCCTGTAATCCCAGCACTTTGGGAGGCCGAGGTGAGTGAATTGCCTGAGTCCGCGGGGTCGAGACCCGCCTGGGCAACTTGGTGAGACCTCATCCCTACAATAAATCAAAAACTAGCCAGGTGTGCACCTATAGTTCTGGCTACTTGGAAGGCTGAGGCGGAAGGATTGCCGGGGCCCAGCGGGTTGAGTTTGTGGTGGCCGGGAGTGTGCCACTGCACTCCAGTCTGGGCGATGGAGTGAGACTCCAACTTAAAAAAAAAAAAAAATTGAATTATCATGGAAAAAAGTAGGAGATTTTCTCTAGACTAAAAGAGAATAAAGAGACACAGCAACCAAAGGCCATGTATGAACTATATTGGATCCAGATTTGACGGAAGAAACATTTATTAAAAATCTTTTGGGGACACTTGGATAAATCTGAATGTGGACCAGTTCTGTCACGGTATTGGCAGTCCCTCAAGTGTGTAAATGGCACCATGGCCGTAGAGAAGAATGCCCTTGTTTTTGAGACGTGTGCTGGCATACTAGTGGTAACATGTCATGATGTGTGTCACTTCAGAAGGTCAGGGAAAAAGAAGGCATACGTGTATGAAGTTCCTTAAAAATTGTTTGATCTGGGTGGACAGTACATAGCATTTTTTGGTAGGTTTAAGATTTTTTCATATTTAAATGCTGTATTTATATGTGAGTTTTCCCCAAAACTCATCATTTCTGAAATCTCATATATATTTAAGCTTTAGTATGAGAGGGCTCATAATGAGCAATGCATTAGTTGATCTGATAGGATTTGGCATTATTTCTTTCTGTGAAGGAGGAATAGAATAACATCTTTCTTGTCCACATACTTGATTTTTATTGTATTTGGCATGATGCACTTGAAATTTTAAGTAAAATATTTTTTCTGTTTCCTGGATGAGCATATTGGCTTATAAACATATTGACTTTTACAGCCTATTTGTTTATGAATGAACTTGGAAAAAATTTTGTGGAGAACCTTTACCATAAGGGGTTAAAATGCATTGTGTTTTAATTTGCATAGTGGAAAGAACCCCATTTGAGCTATGCTTTGTCACAGACCGAGACAAAAGTTCATGGGGAAGTAAAAGAGTAAATTTCACTTGTAAGAAAAGCACTTAATATTTTGAAAAGCAATCAGAGTGTATTCAGTAATTATTGTCTGGCAAAAATTTGGCAGTGTTTGGTAGAATTTTTGAAAAACACTCAAAACTAATAAAAAATCTTGGTTAATTATATTTTTATTTCTGCCAGTGTAATTTTTGTATTTGTTTTATAGCTTATATTCTGAAATTAAAAAAAAAACTTGTATTGTTTTATTAGGTGAGTTCTCTCTCAGTGAGAACCACCTTTGTGTAGACAAAGTCATTATTTGTTCAACAATACAGCGATATATGAGAAAAACAGCATAACCCTTTAGGGTTGTCATACACATTACTGAAGATCTTAGTTTTTATAAACTGGTTTGGTTTTGGTAAGGGAAAAATAATCTGTTAAAGATTATCTGACATTTGAATTAAAGTGAACTGTTTTGTGGTTCTGTTGAGTTATTAATGGAAGTCTGCTAATTTTAGAGTGAAGAATGGAGAACAAGGACAAAGAGGCACTTCAACCCAAAGCTGTCTTAAGTTTGCTAGGTATTGCTGAGTTTAGGATGAGTAATGCTTGACGTGTGGGCGTGTTATCTGTGTCATTATGCTGGCCTGTTATAGTCATATGTCTCTCCTCTCCTTCCTCCTCTCTGTTTTTTCCCTGCTGTGCAGAGTATTTGATTTCTGACAATGGAGGACAACAGCTCTCGATAAGTGACGCCTTCATCAAAGGTAATTTTACTGACTGCCATACCTGGGATGGTGTCTCTTCCTGAGAATATACTTGGGGCCTAATTCATTGATTGGCACAGAGAAGGTGCTGAAGATATATTTGATTATGTTAGTATCATGGGAACACAGTTTTCAGTATGTATAGTGATTCTGAGAATGTTGAGGACCAAGAGTGCAAACTTGAACTTGGTTTGAGAGGAAGAGGTCTCCTCTGAAAAGTTATCCTTTAATAACTTTTTTAAGTTGAAGTCTCACTCTGTCACCCAGGCTGGAGTGCAGTGGCACACTCACGGTCACCCCAGCATTGACCTGCTGGGCTCTGGTGATCCTTCCACCTCAGCCTTCCAAGTAGCTGAAACTACAGGCGCGCACTACCATGCCTGGCTAATTTTCATTTCATTGTAGAGACGAGGTCTCACCAAGTTGCCAGGGCTGGTCTTGAACTGCAGGCTCAGGCAATCCACTCGCCTCGGCCTCCCAAAGTGCTGGAATGACAGGCTGAGCCACTGAACCCGACCTGAAAACTTTTAAGTAGAATTTGAATCGTATTATTTTAGGGGTATAGTTTACACTTTCCTATTTTCTGAAAGTAACGTTAAGTAGTGACATACATATCCTCAGGGATTGTCAAGGTTTCAAAAAGCCCGCAGGCAGAGCTCATCCAGCTGAGGATGCAGGTTGCCCTGTGGAGTTGGAGAGAGAGGTAGGCACAAGGCGGTGTAGAACTGACTCTGCCAGTCAGTTTCTTTGGGGAAAAAGAGTCCACAGAAGAGTATAAGCCTTTTCTTACCTCCTCCCGACTTAGCTTCCTGTGAAGTAAAGACTCCACTAGCTGGTCCCCAGTACTCCACAGCTTGGGCATTGGCTAATGGAAGGAAAGTTCTCTTCTCAGTGTCTTCTTGGCTCGAGAGGTTTCTGATGAAAGAGAGAAGGAGAGGCAGCCAGTATAAAGGAGGCCACCTGCAGCTGATCTCATAACTTGGTGGTTCTTCTAAATTCACTTCCACGAATCCAGTTTAACTAGAAGTTTGTAGACTGGCCATCTACAGACTTGAAATGCACAGTTCCTGTACCTCGCATGTCAGGAACATATGCTTTACTGTATTGTCTGCTGACCTGTTTGGTGAAAGTTCTTTTGTGGCCAGGCTTGGTGGCTCAGCCTGTAATCCCGGCACTTTGAGAGGTCAAGGCAAGTGAATTGCCTGAGCCTGTGGGTTCGAGACCAGCCTGGGCAACTTGGTGAGACCTTGCCTCTACAATAAACAAAAAAAAATTAGCTGGGTGTGGTAATGCATACCTGTAGTTCTGGCTACTTGGAAGGTTGAGGTGGAAGGATCTCTGGAGCCCATCAGGTCGAACCTGGGCGGCAGCCTGAGTCTCCAATGGGGGAAAAAAAAATTGGAAGTTCTTTTGTTTGGTTTGTTTTAAGAGGGGAAGGGTTAGAGAATTTTTATAAGCATTTCTTCTTTTCATGTATTTCTTCACATTATCAATAGTTATTTAATGAGAATCTTTTTTGCAAAGTGTTTATTATTAATTTTTGGTCTTGATCCATTTTTATTCACCCTTTTAAAAAAAAGATTTTAAATATATTGCTTTATATCATTTTTTAACACTTATAGTTTATTTTTGAGTCTATCTTGTTAAAATTTTGTTTAAAAGCCTCTGTGCCAGTATTGAAAAGAAAACATTATTTAGGACTGTCTGACTAGACTTTTACACTGACATTTGCTGTTTTGGGCTATCCAACCCGAACTTCTCTCTTGAAAGCGTAGCACCCACACTATCACATGTCCTGGCAGCATCCAGATTTCTGTTGAATACAGTTTTCAGTTTTTTATTTTATAGGGAAAGCAAACACCTTCCTTTATTAGTATTCCAAAATAAATAAAAGGACAGTGTAAGAATCTCTTTTTATTTGCTTTTCAGAAGCTGTGTCTGTAATTATTGGCTTGAGGGTCCTAGTTACTAATATAAATTTGCTTTTTATACTTTTGTCTTTGATTTTGGCTGTTGCCAGTTACTGCTGTTCTTAACTCTTGTATTTATATATTTTTAATGTATTTATGTGTTTATGATGTTGTTTTTGTATGCGTATGCATGCACTTATTAAATATTTTATTATGCGTTTTATTTACTTATATATTTGTTACATGCTATTTCCTTTTACACCAATAATTTATATTGGTCAACTTAAAACATGTAAAAGAGCAGTTGGTAATTTCTAAATATATGAGTAGATGGTTTAACATATGACAGCGAAGTAATAACTTACTCTTTTATACTCAGAATCCTTATTTAATCGCCGGGTAGAGGAAAAATCCAAAGAACTGCCTTTCACGCCTTTGGGCTGGCATCACAACAACCTGGAGCTCCTGAGAGAGGAGAATGGGGAGAAACAAGCCATGGAGAGGTTGCTGTAAGGCTGTGAGAGTTTCATTTCACTTTTCGCTTCTGTAATGATTAGTGACTTGATGGTCATATGTATAGTCCCTTTTGCTCTTTATAAAAGTCAAAAATAGTAAGATTACTTAGGAAGTAAAGCCTATTCTGACTTCTGATGAAATTTCTCATAAAACGAGGAGTCCTAAACTGTGCTTGTCTGTCCCCATTTTATTTCTATTTATTTTTTTTGAGTTGGAGTCTCGCTCAGTTGCCCAGACTGGACTGCAGTGGCATGCTCCCGGCCACCACAGCCTCGACCTGCTGGGCTCCAGCAATCCTTCCACCTCAGCCTTCCAAGTAGCCGGAACTACAGGCGCACGTTACCATGCCCAGCTAATTTTTGATTTATTGTAGAGATGAGGTCTCACCAAGTTGCCCAGGCGGGTCTCGAATCCACAGGCTCAGGCAGTCCTCTTGCCTCGGCCTCCCAAAGTGCTGGGATTACAGGTTGAGCCACCGAGCCCAGCCCTGCCCCCATTTTAATTTATGTGTTAAAATTTTATTTTAGCAAGTTACAGGAGACAACTTAGTTGAAGATATTCTCAGATTCCACTTATGAACAAAATAGTTAAGGTACAGGTGTACTGAAGGAATAGTTAAGGTGCAGATATATCGAAGGAATAAAATTGGCCTAGAAGATCTCATGTGTGAGTCCTAACGGGAATGATTATTTAAAGTAGATTTTGTTGTGCCTTCAAAATTACTGTCTCTGGCAGTGTTAACTGTGTCAACTTTTTACTTATAATAATTTTGCAGCTCAGCTAATCATAGCCACATGATGGCACTACTCCAGCAGTTACTCCACGATGACTCACTGTCACCGTCTTGGCGAGACATCATTGTGTCCCTGGTCTGCCAAGTTGTTCAGACAGTCCGACCTGATGTCAAGAACCAGGATGATGACATGGATATCCGTCAGTTTGTCCACATCAAAAAGGTGAGCCCTGGCTAACGATTTGCTACTGCTGGAAGCCAGTGAGACAAGTCTGATTGCTCGTTTTCTCCTAATGGTAATCCAAAATAGGTGTTGCCCTGAGGGCTGCTAGCTGAGGAGTGGGAGACTGTCCTGTTTGCTTGTTTGTTAGCCGTGCACTAAAAGTCATGGAAGCCACACATAGAAGTGAGAGGTAGGCCGGGTGTGGGTGGCTCATACCTCTAATCCCAGCACTTTGGGAGGCCGAGGTGAGAGGATTGCCTGAGCCCATGGGTTCGAGGCCACCCTGGGCAACTTGACGAGATCTCATCTCTGCAATAAATCAAAAAATTATTCGTGGCCAGTCTGGGCAACATGGTAAGACCTCGTCTCTACAATAAATTTAAAAAAAAAAAAATTACTGGGGCATGGTAGCATGTACCTGTAGTTCCAGCTACTTGGAAGGTTGAGGTGGAAGGATCGCCTGAGCCCAGCAGGTTGAGGCTGCGGTGGCCGGGAGCATGCCACTGCACTCCAGCCTGGGTGACAGAGTGAGACTCCAACTCAAAAAAAAGAAAAATTAGCCGAGTGTGTTGGCACTTGCCTATAGTTCCAGCTACTTGGAAGGCTGAGACGGAAGAATCACCTGAGCCCAGCAGATCGAGACTGTGGTGGTTGTGAGTGTGCCACCGCACTCCAGCCTGGGCAACAATGAGACTCCAACTCAAAAAAAAAAAAAAAAAAGAAGTGAAAGATGAATGAAAGGAATGAGTTGGATGGGGGATGGCTTGGGAGCCTAGCCAAATCCAGTTTCTTCCTTTCTTGCTTCCTCTTCTTGGTATGTCAGCTGTGAGAAAGCCTATTTTCACAGATTGCTGTCTCTGTTCTGAGGAAAAGCAGTGAATAATTGCTTTATTTAGATAGCAGTGTATGTATAATTTTAACTTAAGCAATAGTGTTTGACTGTCACATGGCACCCATGCATTCAGTCAGTGAGTATTTTAAAGTCCCAAGTGTAGTTTGTCAGAGAACAGGGAATGTGGGAAAACAAGCATGCTGAGATGTCAGTAATCATTGGTTGGAACTAAGAACTGTAACCTGTAACTTTTTGTCCATATTTGATAACATGAAAAAGCAGAAAGAAATAGCATCTGTCTGACTGGATTCTAAGATGGTACCATCAAATTTTATTGTTTTCTGAATTGTTCCGTTAGATCCCAGGTGGAAAGAAGTTTGATTCTGTGGTTGTCAATGGATTTGTTTGTACCAAGAACGTTGCACATAAAAAGGTAATTTCAACAGTGAAGTTCAGTAAACCATGACTGTGTGCTAATAAGCTACTAAGCTGTGACACTGAGTCATGGAAGAAAAGGCAAATGGACACTGAGGGAGAGCAAGCAGTGTCTGCCACAGGGGTCAGATTACGGCGTTACAGAGAGGGATTCCAGAGCTGGTGATGACCAGATTGGAATTTGGAACATGGGGATGGATTCGCCAGGCAGAAGAGGAAGAAGGCGTGTCTGGCTTCCAGACACAGAGTGATAGGATACAGGCCTCCCTTCTTTGCTGACCCTGCCACACCTGAGGGAGACAGGGTTTCTCTGCCGGACTGGAGTCCTTCCAGAAACTTAGCATTCTTCTCAGGCTGAGCTCCAGAACTGCCAGTCTTACTCTGCTATCCTTTTCACTTTGTATCTTTGTAGCACTGGCACAGAGGAGTGGGGTGAGATCATCTGGGATATTAAGGACATTCTGAGCTCCTAAGGAGCGAGAAGGGAAATGGCAGATGAGGCCGGAGGAAGCAGGGAAGGGCCTCTTGTCCCGCCAAGGGTCTTGACATGTGTTCCGAGATCTTCTCATTCTCTTAAGTGTTGTGCCTACATAGGATCCCCTGTGGACCTTGTTAAAAATGCCTGGTCCCTGGCCGGGTGCGGTGACTCAAGCCTGTAGTCCCAGCACTTTGGGAGGGCAAGGTGAGAGGATTGCCTGAGCCCGCAGGTTCGAGACCAGCCTGGGGAACACGGTGAGACCTTGTGTTCAAAGAAAAATTAGCTGGGCGTGGTAGCACATACCTGTAGTTCCAGCTACTTGGAAGGCTGAGGCGGAAGGATCACCGGAGCCCAGCAGGTTGAGGCTGCGGCTGCCAGGACTGTGTCACTGCACTTCAGCCTGGGCGGCAGAGTGAGACTCCAACTAAAAAAAATAGAAATAAATTTAAAAATGCCTGTTCCCAAGCCCAGCCTCTGTGCATTCTCATTCAACAAGTTTAGGGGAATGGGAGTGTGGGGGTACTGGGGAGTGGTGGTACTGCATTTAAAGTTAGGCACTCCGGGTACTTTTAGTGTCGTTTATTGGTTCTTGCGTTTTGAGATATGATTGATCTGGAGCAGAATTCTTGATGTGCTTCACAATCACCAAGACAACGCTTTAAAAATACAAGTACCCTGGCCCCACTTCTGGGGACACTGATTTGTCACAGCAAGAGCTGAGGCAGATTTCCAGCTCGAATAACTAGAGTGACTAGATGGATGAACTGTAGTCCTGTTTTCACTCTTCTCTGAGTGGAGACTAATAATTTATTTTTTTATAATGTATTAAGACTCCTGAAAGTTGTTAGTGACCATAAATAAATAAAAGTATGCTTGGCTTCAATAGTACTTCATAGCAGTGATCCAAAATTAGTTAGATTTCCACATAGTCTTACTAAAATAACACAGTACCCCCTAAAGGAGAACTTTAAATTAAATGATGTTTGTTGAGCAAAGAGGTAAATGTGTTGAACTCTTCTCAGGAAGTGAAGAAAATTACATGTGGGTGTGCTGAAACATATGCATGAATGGCCATCTTCCCCCACTGGTCGCATTCAGAGGTAGTCTTTGGTTTGCAGTTGCTAAAAGAGTTTTGAATTATAGTTCTCCAGCTTGTGAGTCAGCTTAACCTTTTGCTAGTCTGGGTTCTATAAGCCTGCTTAGCCTGAAACCTCCCTGGCAGGATTTAGGCTATTCTGCCTGAGGCTTTAGTTACATGGTTAAAGATTTATTGCTTGAATTTTTGTTCCTGGAGGTGCTGTAAGGTTTTCTTTTTAAACTTCATGTTGCCAATTCAGTTTTCCAACTTACGATTCTTTGGAGATTTATTCTATTAGAAATATGTTCAGTAAGCATTTTAATTCTTTTCTCCCTCTTCTACCCCTCTTGAATTTTAGAAAGACTTAAAATAGACTTTCTAAGTTGCCGATTTCTTAGAGTTTGTGAAGTAGCCTGTCTTTAAATATCCCACCCCTGCCCCAGTACACACGAGGGCATGATATCTCTTCTTACAACGTTAGAATTTTTAAAAAGTTAAGATTATAAAGGGCTAGTGCTAAGGAAACAGAGCCAGCTTCTGCATAATTTTGCATTGCTCTGACCAAATTATTTGCACTGCAAAAACGCAAGAGAATACCACACAAGAACTAAATGAGAGTATACTGATTAATACTAATATGAGATACATTAAGCTAGAAGGAATTTGAAGCTGCAGTTAAAGGTCTCTAAGGTGGAAGCCTTTAAAAGCTTTGACCACCTCTTCATTGTTTGTAGATGAATTCCTACATCAAAAACCCCAAAGTTCTTCTGCTGAAGTGTTCCATCGAGTATCTCTACCGAGAAGAAACGAAGTTTGCTTGCATTGATCCTATTGTGCTCCAGGTAAGAGCTTGTCACTGGAAGCGAAAATGGAGAGGGACGTTTATGTGTCGTGCTGCGTCTAAGCTTTTGGTGACTTTGACTCCTTCCAGGTGATCAAATCCACTAAACAAATCTGATGGCTCTTGTTGCATTTTTAAAAGGTTTTGTGGACCGGGCGCAGTGGCTCAAGCCTGTGATCCCAACTCTTTGGGAGGCCGAGGGCTAGGACTGCTTGAGCCCAGGAGTTGGAGACCAGCCTGGGCAACATAGTGAGACCTTGACTCCCCCCCCAAATAAAAAAAATTAGCTGAGTGTGGTGGTGCACACCTGTAATCCCAGCTACTTGGGGGGCTGAGGTGGGAGGATTGCCTGACAGCTCAGGCAGTTAAAGTGGCAGTGAGCCATGATCTTGCCACTGCACTATAGCCTGGATGACAGTGAGACCCTGACTCAAAAAAAAAAGACCGGGCACGGTGGCTCACACCTGTAATCCCAGCACTTTAGGAGGCTGAGGTGATAGGATTGTTGGAGCTCACGGGTTCGAGATCAGCCTGGGTAACTTGGTGAGACCTCATCTCTACAATAAATCAAAAAATTAGCCAGACGTGGTGGCGCATGCCTATAGTTTCAGCTACTTGGAAGGCTGAGGCTGAAGGATCACCTGAGCCCAGTAGGTCGAGGCTGTGGTGACCGTGAGCGTGCCCCTGCACTCCAGTGTGGGCGACTTGGAATGAGACTCTGACTCAAAAAAAAAAAATTTTGTAAAGGATACTTTTATGTGTTACACTTGAGAATTAGCTTACTAAAACCTCTATCACTCATTACTTCAAATAATGTTTCAAAATGTTAAAGGAAACACTTTGGGAATATAGGGAAGAAAGAGTGAAAAAAAAAATATTGGTTTCTCCTCCCCGCTTAGGCCATTGATTTGCTGTGAACATTTCTCCAATTTATCAGATCCCTAATGGAAATTCTGGTTTGTAATTCAGTCTGTTCTAATAAAACACAGTTCTAGAACACCAATCAGCTTATATGTAGTTGGCAAATGAGAATAACGTCAGGGGGGAGTTGTGTGAGTTTCTGAGTGTTCCTCCTAAGCAAGGGACCCAGAGTAGCTGCAGTGGGTTCATAGCCCTCAGTTAGGAAGGAAAATAGTCTCGGCACAGCCCTACATAGGCAGGAGACCTCTCAGCTCTAGTTTAAGAAATTAAAAGTGAGCTTCTGCTTGCATGGCCCTCTCCCTAGAGAGGCGCACCCCCAGTCCTCAGTGGCTGGTGGTAGTGCTACTGCTCAGAGCTCTGTTTTCAGTTGTACTAGTGTAGCTGTTTTTGTGCATTTTAAATTTCCTTTGGGGCAGCCTCCTGCAATGCTGAGTTCTCTGCTTGGGCTGTCTTACCTTCCTCTTGGGGTAACAATTATTATTTTTGTGGGTGTGAAGTTGCCTAAGTTTTCTGCTCCAACTCTCTTTCTCCCATAAATGCTGTTAATTTTAGTTTGTGGTCATTCAAAAAATGGAAGGTTTTTAGTAATGTGTATATTATATTGTAGTGGAAACACTCATTTCCAGTTCTAGAAGCATTTTGGAAAACATTGAAATGCTTATCACATTTTTCCAAGAGTGGTAGGAGTAATCGCTTTTGTGCTGAATTCATAGATACCAGCAAGAAGAACTGAGTTATGGTAAAAGTCACAGTGCTTTATGAAACTTTGCTGTTTTACTTAACAACTCTGTTACCTGGGGCTGTTTTGTCTTTTATTGCTATCAATAAAAGTAAGAGATTTTGACTAGGTTTATATGAGCCTTTCTGTCTCTGATTTACTATGACTTTTCAGTAGATAACTTAAAAGGAATAAAGGGAAATATTTCATGAAATCTAAAATACTTTGGGCTCCAGAAGTCTTCTACTGACATCTGGAGCCCACAGATGTCAGTAGAAGACTTCCACAAGTTTAGATCACAGCTGCCTTGATTTTAAGATGTATCCTGGTTATAGAGACCTTAAAATGTATCAAATTGTATCTTAGAATTGAAATCCACAGGTGTTTATTTATATAAAAATTCGTTCTTAAATTTATCCACTTCATTATTACTCTATTTTTACAATCAGGCTAACAGACTGTAAAGTCTTTCCATGTTAGGCAGATAGGTACTTAAGCATGGTTTAATGACTCATGTAACAAAAAGCATCTTGTTCGTTAGTACTTTTTTTTTTTTCTTTTTGAGTTGGTATCTCACTCTTTCGCCCAGACTGGAGTGCAGTGGCACGCTCACAGCCACCGCAGCCTCGACCTGGGGATCCTTCTGTCCCAGCCTTCCAAGTAGCTGGAACTACAGGCGTGCGCTACCACACCCGGCTGATTTTGATTTATGGTAGAGATGAGGTCTCGCCGAGTTGCCAAGGTGGGTCTTGAACCCGCGGGCTCAGGCCATCCACTCACTTCGGCCTGCCAAAGTGCTGGGATTACAGGCTGAGCCACCGAGCCCAGCCTCATTCGTTCTTTTAAGCATTGGTTTTTTTTTATAGCTTTAGCTCCTGCTCTGTTCAGCATTTTAGTTTGAATTGATAGAATATATCAGCTTATTTGAGTTTTCTTTTTCTCTTTTGTTTTGTCCACCCAGTGTGGAATAACACATCAGAGAAGAAGCTGAAAGGTAGATAGTCAGAAAATGGAGGATGAGAAACAAAGGGAAGGAGGCAGCGAGCCTGTGGCCTTGTGCTGCCTGTACCAGCCAGGCCTGCTGCCTCCCTGGTCGGCCTCTGCTACCTTGGTGCTGTGGCCTCCTCCCTCATCCTCTCCTCTCTGAGCTTGGGCCACGCCTCCTTTTTAACATGGGGTTTCGCCAACAGTCATTTTAGCTGATTGGAGTTGGACTGAGAGGAAAGGTATTTGCCGTTCCTGTACCAGAGGCAGAAACTTAAAAAAGAAAATGAACTTATTTTAAGTATACTTCATTAGAGCTGCACAAATAAAATTACCGTAAATGCTGTTAAACTACAACTCAGTAAGTAGAGTAGGAAACTAACATTTTAGGGAAAACTTTCATTTTGTTCATGGGAGAATTTGAAAATGTACAATATCTGTCAATAAAACAGAAAGACAAGAAGAAATGTACCCTATGGCAGGGCGGATTCATTGCAGTGAAGAGTCTCGTGCAGTGCTGGTGGCAGGGAACTTAAATACAATCTTGGCTTAGAAAACACTTTGGACACTTGGAGCAGGAGTGACAAACATGCTCACCTTCAGTTGTCTCCCTCCTGGAGTCAGAAAGGATATGAAGCAGTTAATGAATTGCATTGTTTTAACTCTCCTGCTTTGTTTTGCATGTTCATTGTCTTTGAAATTAAGAACTTGTGATAAAGTTATGGTGAGCATTATTCTTTAGACCTTTAACTACAGCTGTCCTAGGTACATGTGATATGATCCCATGAGAGACTGGAATTGGGAAGTAGCTGAAATGGCACCTGTTAGTTATTTATTCAGGTACCCGGAAGAAGATACTCTGGTTTGTTTCAGAATGTAGAAAAGGAAATTCATTATCATATTAAATCTGTTTGGGGCCAGGCACAGTGGCTCATACTTGTAGTCCCAGTGCTTTGGGAGGCTGAGGTGGGAGCATTGAGACCAGGAGCTCCAGACAAGCCTGGGCAACATAGTGAGACCCTTCTCTCTACCAAAAAAAAAAAAAATGGCCGAGTGTGGTGGTATACACCTGGGAAGCTGAAGCAAGAGATCGCTTGAGTCCAGAATTTCAAGAGATCGCTTGAGTCCAGAATTTCAAGTGAACTATAATTGTGCCAGAGTAAGACCTTGTCCCTAAAAAAAGGTTTTAATTTAAAAAACACTTGGAAATTGCTTTCTCTCTCTAACTTTTTTTTTTTGGGGGGGGGTTGGAGTCTCACTGTCACCCAGGCTGGAGGGCAGTGGCATGCTCACGATCACCCCAGTGTCGACCTACTGGGCTCCAGCGATCCTTCCGCCTCAACCTTCCAAGGAGCTGGAACCATAGGCACACACTACCACACCTGGCTATTTCCTTTTTTTTATTGTGGAGACGAGGTCTTGCCAAGTTGCCTGGGCTGGTCTCGAACCCGTGAGCTGAAGCAATCCACTCGCCTCAGCCTCCCAAAGTTCTGAGATTACAGGCAGAAATTGCTTTCATTAGGGAGATTGTGAGGTTAGGTTTTTTTGTTGGTCTTATTTTTTTTTGAACCTCTGAGAGCTAACTAATTAGATTCTTGGCTTTTAAATTATAGTTTATTAAGAATTGAAAATCCCTTAGAGTAAAATTAGAGAATGGAATTTCTCCTGAAATTCTTGTCAGCATAATCAATAGTTGGGGAACGATGAATGAGATTCTTGTTGTGTTTGAATTAATTTGCTTACATAATTTATTTGTGGAAGAAAAAAATTTAGGCTAAGGTTGATATTGTCAAGCTGTTACAGTATTTTAATATGTCCAGATCTTGAATTGTATCAGGTATAATATTTCTGGTTTACCTTACTTAGGAAAGGGAATTCTTGAAGAATTATGTCCAGCGAATTGTTGATGTTCGACCCACATTGGTTCTAGTTGAAAAAACAGTGTCTCGGATTGCCCAGGACATGCTATTGGAACATGGCATTACTTTGGTCATTAATGTAAAATCAGTGAGTGTTCTTATTTTTTATTTTTATGTCATAAAAAAAAGCACAACTTTTGAATTTAGATGCACATATGGTAAGTATACAAGAATTTATTTGCTGAACCATGCAGACTGAGGGCAGTAAGAAGGCGTGGCAGCTGTTTCATTGTTTAAGACTGGAGGACACTAGACTGGAAGAAAGTGTAATGGGTTATGTAACATTTTTATAGGTGTCTACAAGACGAAAGGTGAAACGGGGCATTAGTTAATCAGTAGGTGTTTGTTGAACCTTCATGTTGGTTGGGGACGTGTGCAAGCAGAAATATTCTCTCCTATGAGAAGTTTACCCTCAATTCTAGGAAGTTTTTATGGTTTTTCCACAATAGCTTGTGCTAATGCATGATGCTCAAATGCATTTTGATAACGTTATTAATATGAGTGTGGCTTGTTTCAGTAGGCACATATTGATTACGAAGCAACCAAGTATATACATACCCAGAATTTTTTAAATTGTTATGTAATTATTAAAAATAAGGAAGTTTATTGTGAGAATTATTTTTAAATTTTCCTATTGTAGATAACATTTAGTACGATGTTTATTCCTCTCTGATTTTGTTATATAATGTTTTTCTGTGTTGTAGCAAGTTTTAGAGCGAGTCAGTCGGATGACCCAAGGTGATTTGGTAATGTCGATGGACCAACTGCTTACGAAGCCACACCTGGGCACTTGTCACAAATTTTATATGCAGATATTTCAGTTGCCTAATGGTGAGTGATCTTTAGCATAGATTTACCTGAAACTGGGAAACAGAAAATGAGTTAACTCATCAGTACTACAATGCTGACTTAGGAGGAAATGTGTATTAGACGTGGTTAAGTGAGGATAGGCCACTGTGGTCTTATGCACATGAGGGTTCTTCTTTTTACATGTTAATGTAATGAATTAAGTCTGTCTGGATCCTGGACTGCCACACAGACCTTCCTAACTTTTTGTTTGCTTATTTGTAGAACAAAGCAAAACGCTGATGTTTTTTGAAGGCTGTCCCCAGCACCTCGGCTGTACAATCAAGCTCAGAGGGGGCTCTGATTATGAGCTAGCTCGAGTCAAGGAGATCCTCGTATTTATGATCTGTGTAGCTTACCATTCTCAGCTGGAAATAGCCTTCCTCATGGATGAGTTTGCCATGCCTCCCACGTTGATGCCCAGCGCCTCGTTCCACTCTCGGACTGAGGATCGGGGACTGGAGGAGGGGGCGCAAGAGCAGTGCCCCGGAGGCTCCCTCCCCTGGGACCCTGATGTTCCTCCCAAGGCTCTGCTTCCTGACGAGAGCAGTTGGCTGGAATCAAGGATTCTCTTTGAGAAGGGCGAGCAGGAAAGTAAGAGTGTTCCCCAGGCTGTGGTGTCGGCGAAGCCTCCAGGTCATGCCCCGGCGGCGTGCCCGGCTGCTCTGCCCTGCGGCTTCTTTCCGTCGGTACCGGAATCGTTGTTGCCGCCTGGCGCGGATGACCCGCAGGATGCTGCCGGCAGGGAGCAGCCTGAGACTTGGCGGCAGATGGACGAGCGGCAGGATCCCAGGGGCCAGACGAGAGCCTTTCGAGACCCCCTGCAGGACGACACGGGGCTGTATGTCGCTGAGGAAGCTGCCTCCTCGGAAGATAAGCGACAGTCTTACGCTCTGGCCTTTAAACAGGAACTGAAAGATGTGATCCTCTGTATTTCCCCGGTCATCACATTTCGGGAACCCTTCCTCTTAACCGAAAAGGGCATGAGGTGCTCTGCGCGAGATTATTTTGCTGAGCAGGTTTACTGGTCTCCCCTCCTCAACAAAGAGTTCAAAGACATGGAGAACAGGAGGAAGAAGCAGTTGCTCAGGGATCTGTCTGGACTTCAGGGCGTGAATGGAAGTATTCAGGCCAAGGCTGTCCAGCTCTTACCCTCGCATGAGCTAGTGAGCACTAGAATTGCCGAGCATCTGGGTGAAAGTCGCAGCTTGGGTAGAATGCTGGCTGATTTTCGAGCCAGAGGAGGGAGAATTCAGCAAAAAAATTCAGACCCTTTTGCCCGTTCAAGGGATGAGTCAGGTACTTCAGGTGGCAAATCGGGAAGCAAAACTGAAGGGGATGAAGAGAGAGGGCTGGCTCCAGGGGATGCGGTGTGGTCAACCAAGGTGAGCCAGGCTGCCTTCAGACGCTCCCTCCTGTGCCTCTGGAATGTGTTGAGGAACTGCTGTGGCAGGAAAACCATTGACCTGACAAATTGCGTGCAGATCTGTTTAATCTCTCTTCTTCTGTGCTACTTTTTTTCCTCTCTCAAGTCTGCTGGCTTGTATGTTACTTTAATATGGTGTAAGCAGATTTATCAAGTAATGAAAGTGAGTTTTGGGGTTTTCAGATGAGCTCTTAGTAGTAAACTCAGGAGATCCCTGGGGAAAGGGATCGTGGGGGCTGCTGAACGTTTCTGTCAGCATGACTTGAACATGGTACGATGTGTTCTTGATCCTTTTGATAGTGACAGGGGAGAGTGAGAGATGGATGCTTATTGTAGGAAGGAAGTGAATGTGGATTTTTATGTTAACTTTATTTTTAACATAAAGCACTTTACCTTGTTATGTAACTATGACAGTGGCCTTTATCTTTTCTTTTTAGACAGAACTTGAGGGAAAGTTACGGACGGTTTGTTGATGGATAGTAATAAGACTAATTAACAAATCCATCTTTAGATGAGGAAATGCAACCATTTAATAAAACAAGAAGATGTTAAATTTCACTGGTTGTTAAGGAAGTGCTAAATAATAGTGGTAAAAAATAATTCTTTGTGTGATTGGCAAAAAGGAAACTGATAAAAGACCATGGTTAATGAGGGTATGGAAGAACATCTTTCATAAGTTTTATACAAATTTATACAAATTTATGTTATATGCATTTGCATAAATGCACCTAAAATGATTGGGAAAATGACTGTTAGTTTACACATACATATATATATATACCTTTGACCAGGACTCCTTTTTATAATCTATTCCTGCAGAAATAATTAAGCTTGTTTATATAAGGATGCTTCCATTTTTTAAGAATATATGTAAAAATGTGTTCATTGAAGCAGTTTCTAATTGATTGCATAAAAAACATGAGTGGAGCCGGGCTCGGTGGCTCAGCCTGTAATCCCGCACCTTTGGGAGGCTGAGGTGAGTGGATTGCCTGAGCCCGCGGATTCGAGACCCGCCTGGGCAGCGAGACCTCATCTCTACAATAAATCAAAAAAATCAGCTGGGCGTGGTAGTGCATGCCTGTAATTCCGGCTACTTGGAAGGCTGAGGCGGAAGGATTGCCGAAGCCCAGCAGGTCGAGGCTGTGGTGGCCAGGAGTGGCCCCTGCACTCCAGTCTGGGCGACAGAGTGAGACTCCAACTCAAAAAAAAAACAAAAAACAAAAAAACATGAGTGGGATCTTATTTAATGACCTGGATAAAGCCAGTAATATGTTTTTAAGTGTGAAAAAGTGAGCTGTGTGGCATCATCCTATATTTATAAAAAAAAATACCCCATGTGTATTTATGTAGGGAGGGGCGTGTGTATCTGTGCATACACAGATATTTCTTTTTTTTTCTTTGAGTCATAGTCTCACTCTGTCACCCAGGCTGAGTGCAGTGGCGCCCTCATGGCCACCCCAGCATCAACTTGCTGGGCTCAAGTGATCCTTCCGCCTCAACCTTCTAAGTAGCCGGAACTACAGACACATACTACCACGCCTGGCTAATTTTTTTATATATTGCAGAGATGAGGTCTCACCAAGTTGCCAGGATGGTCTCGAACCTCTCAGGCAGTCCTCTCGCCTTGGCCTCCCAAAGTGCTGGGATTACAGGCTTGAGCCACCACACCCAACCGGATATTTCTTAACCATACAAACTGTTTAGCGTGGGAGGTGAGGTGGAATCAGAAGATAAGAGGCTTTGTGTCTCTCATGAACTTTTCATGCACCTCTGTGATGCTTGAATTTCAACAGAGAGCAGTGATCGCCTTTGTAATGATCAAAAACAGGCATTAAGCACAGATAAATACATACTTTGGAATTTAGGTTTCTAGTATCTCAGGTTGTTATTATATCCATCCATCAGTTCAGACTGTTGAAAAGGAATATATTTAATTAACTATTTCTTCCATAATAACTTAATGTAGTTTTTTTTTTTTGAGTTGGAATCTCGCTCTGTCACCCAGACTGGAGTGCAGTGGCTGCTCCCGGCCACGGCAGCCTCGACCTGCTGGGTTCTGGCGATCCTTCCGCCTCAGCCTTTCAAGTAACTGGAACTACAGGCGCGCACTACCATGCCCGGCTGATTTTTGATGTATTGTAGAGATGAGGTCTCGCCAAGTTGCCCAGACGGGTCTCGAACCCGCGGGCTCAGGCAGTCCACCTACCTCAGCCTCCCAAAGGCACGGGATTACATGCTGAGCCACCGAACCCAGCACTTAATGTAGTTTTATAAAAATAAAGAGAATTTAAGTTAAGCAATTAAGCTATCCAGACATCTTTTTGCATTTTTAAGTTTGACTTAAACTTTTTACATTGCCTTCCCTCGCAACCAGCTGCCCCTTTCCCTTATATTTCGTTTCCTGTCGTTGTAAGTTTTCTCCACGGCCCTGCAGTAAAGGCCGAGGCGGCCCAGGTGGAGCGGACCGTGTCCTGGCTTCAGCCACCCTCTGCCCCTCTCTTGCAGGTGGACTGTCTGCGCCCAGCTCTCCACCAGCGACTGTGTGTGCTCTTCAGCAGCTCCTCCGCCCAGTCCAGCAACGCGCCCAGCGCCTGCGTCAGTCCTTGGTAGGTTTCTTTTTCCCTGCGTTGTTATGCTTAGAACAGAACTCCAGCAGTCACAAAGTCGGATCTGCTTTTAGGTACATGGCCGGCTGCTGGTCACGTAGGAATGGGTAGGAGCCGATCGAACTTTTAAGCTTGTGAAGGAGAAATAGGAAATGACACGTTTTTTTCATGGGTGTGAGTAAACAAGAGTACCTCAAATAAGAGAGAAAAAGATATGAGGGAGGGAAGAACAATGTGTACAGGTTGAGTATCCCTTATCTGAAATCCTTGGGACCGGAACTGTTTCTGATTTTGGATTTTTTCAGATTTTGGAATATTTGCATATGTAAAATGAAATGTCTTGGGGAGGGGGCGCAAGTCTAAACATGAAATTCCCTTTTGTTTCACAGACACCTCATACCTGTGTCCTGGAGGTAATTTCATGTGATATTTTTAACAATTTTGTGTATGAAACAGTCTTTATACACTGAGCCATCAGAAAACACAGGTATCAGGTGTGGATTTGCCACTTGTAGTGTCATGTTGATGCTCAAAAAGTGTCGGATTCTGGAGCATTTCAGATTTTGGATTTTTAGGTTAAAGATGATCAGCCTGTACTTGAAAGAGCAAAAGTTAACACACAAAAGCTAGTTTATAAGCATTTTGATTAAAATATGTACAATTTAGGCAGGTTTTTTTTCAGGCTTCATTTTTATAAAAGCAATCAGCCTTTTGTCTTATTAATATGTTTTAGTTTGAAAGTTAATTCTCCTGTAATCCCGTGCCTTTGGGAGGCTGAGGTGAGTGGATTGCCTGAGCCCGCGGGTTCGAGACCCGCCTGGGCAGCGAGACCTCATCTCTACAGTAAATCAAAAAATCAGCTGGGCGTGGTGGCGCATGCCTGTAATTCCGGCTGCTTGGGAGGCTGAGGAGGAAGGATCACTGGAGCCCAGCAGGTCGAGGCTACAGTGGCCGGGAGCAGCCACTGCACTCCAGTCTGGGCGACAGAGTGAGACTTCAACTCCAAAAAAAAAAAAAAAGAAAAAAGAAAGTTAATTCTAAGTAGATTGATAGAAGTAGGAACACATTTTATAGTGTTTTAAATTATTTTTTTCAAATGATAGTCGTAAAAACTTTACATAAAATGTACATAGCCTTACATTACACAATTTACCTTTAGTTTAGAAAAGTACTGTAGGCTGGGCACGGTGGCTTACACCTATAATCCTGAAAACAAAGCAAGACCTCCATCTCTACAAGAAAATAGAAAAACTTTTCTACAAAAATTAGAAAAATTAGCTGGCCATGGTGGCATGTGCCTACAGTCCCGGCTTCTTGGGATGCTGAGGTGGGAGGATTGCTTGAACCCAGGAGTTTGAGGTTGTGGCGATCTGTGATTGTTCCACTCCATGTCAGCCTGGGCAACAGTGAAACCCTGTCTCAAAATAAAAAACAACAAAAACATTTTTTTTTTGAGGTCACAGTCTCACTCTGTCACGCAGGCTGGAGTGCAGTGGCATGCTCATGGCCACCACGGCCTCGACTTGCTGGGTTCAGGCAATCCTTCCGCCTCAGCCTTCCAAGCAGCTGCAACTACAAGTGCGCGCCATCATGCCTGGCTAATTGTTTGACTTATTGTAGAGACAAGATCTCACCAAGTTGCCCAGGCTGGTCTTGAGTCCCTGGACTCAGGCAATTCTCTCGCCTTGGCCTCTCAAAGTGCTGGGATTATAGGTGTGAGCCACTCCACCCGGCTCAAAAAAAGAAAAAGTACTGTGGTACGTAATTGCTTCTTTTCGGAGCACTATTTCTATGACAAAATGTGTTTCATGTTTAAATTTTGGATATCCAAAACATTTATTTCCAACAGTGAGATCAAGGATTCTTTGAGAAATAGTATAGCTTCAACAGGCAGACTTGGGGCTGGGGTAGTCCACAGGAATTTTCCCTGAGAGTTTATGGACTTCTTAGGTCAAGGCTTGAACAACATGTGAGTTTCCACAGGTATGTAGCCAAACTCTCTTAATTGTGGATGTTTATGAGGGAGTCAGGAATGGCACACTAGCAGGAATGAGCTGCTATCTCCCATGCTCAGGAAAGGCGTGGACATGAGAGCAGGGCGCAGGAGTTCTGTTGTGTGTTGACAAGGAACATGTTCGTACAGGAAACTTTTGCCGCTTCCTAAGGCACATCAGTGTTACTCAGTGTTACGGTTTGTGCCCGCTCAGTAAATAGTTGTATAAGATACTGATGGATTGAGAGTGAGAAAGATGCTGTGGTGGCTAGTCTAAGCCTGTTTTACTGGATGAGGTAAAGCCGGTGATCACAAAGAATATTAGCTACTTGACTTCGTTGTCAGTACTTTGCATTCAACAGGTAATCAGCGTGTGTGGTCTTGTGAAATGTCTTTGGCGAATGGTAATTCTTATGTTTCTAAGAGGTGATCTCTTCTTTTAGGATTGTAACAATGGAATTTTATGGAAAGAATGATCTTACATTAGGAATATTCTTAGAGAGATACTGTTTCAGGTAAGAGCAAACATCCTCCTTTTGTTCCATTACACATTTTTGACATCCAGAATTTCAACCTAAAATATAAACATGAGTTGAATGCTAAGTACAGTTGTGTGGTCCCCACTTTGCCAGCACACACCAGAGTATACCATACAAAGAAGTAATCTACTTTATATTTAAACTGGGATGTCTTATCCAGTACATTCCTCCTATCTTTGCCCATCTAATTACTCTGCCATTTCTAAGATATTTTTAGGATGTGTGTTTTTCCAATGATGCAAATGAGAGGTAGGGAAAGTGTTGGAATCACTCAAGCTCAGTTGCTCGCCACTTACATGGCAGCACATGTCATCTTTTCCAGCCCCCTCTGTAGCAAGTAACAGTCCTCAGAAGTGTCAGGATTTTAGTGGGTAAAACAAAATGTGTTAAGACTGGCGAATAGAAGGTGCTTCACCAACAGAAGCTGCCGCCTCGCTGTGGCTTGAAGAAGGGGGTTCGGTTGCAGGCTGGTGGCACGGGGGCGTACAGCCTCTTGTCCTCCAGTCATCGGCTCACTAGCAAAGGTGCAGCCGTCTTGACAGTGCTTTTCGTTAGCCAGCACTCGTTATAGATGACTTCTCTGGGTATGCTTAATGTGAGAAGAACTCTTTTGCTTGTCAAGGCCTTCTTATCAGTGTCCCAGCATGTTCTGTGACACCCCCATGGTGCATCACATCCGGCGCTTTGTTCATGGCCAAGGCTGTGTGCAGATCATCCTGAAGGAGCTGGATTCTCCAGTACCTGGATATCAACATACAATTCTCACCTATTCCTGGTGCAGAGTCTGCAAACAGGTAAATAGACCCTGCTACTCTAGTATTTAATGTCACTTATTTCTTGATTTGTCTAATTCTTTTTTGGGAGGAGACTGGTCTGTACTCTTTTGGATTCATTCTTTGTCATTGGACTCTCAGTTGTTTTACCTTCCGGTACTGTATGTTCAATCAAATAATTTGTTTTTTGACGATCTCGGGAACGTAGCAGTCTTTAAACAAAATACAAGTGCCTTATCCAGTAAAATATTTTGAGATCGTATCTCGATAGGTCTCATTTATGTCTGTTTATTCATTCAGCAAACACTTATTTAGTACTACGTTTGTGCCAGGTACTGTGCTAGTCTCTTAGAAATGAAAAAATAAGAAATGACTTCTGTTTTCTAAGAGAAGAAAGATCTGTAAAGAATAACCACAGTATGTTAGGATATTTACATAATAAATTTTAGCATATATCATTTGTATCTTAAGAGATATAGATGAGATGGTGCTGAACGTGATCTCTACTGGCTTTTATGTACATTCTTTAGGAAAGGCATGTGTTTTACTTGGTGTGCTTGTAATTACAGGATTAGGAAACTAATTACAGGAAAGAGCTTTCATTTGCAGATATGCAGGCTGTGCACATATGTACTCATATGTAGAAAGTGTATGCTAGTGTATTGGTGTTGGGGGTGAGATTACTGGTGAGGCTGCTGTCCCTCCCCCTGGCTACACCCGCCTTTGATCTTTTTGTTCTTCTCCCAGCTCACTGCAGTCAGAATGTATTAGGTTTGTGTTACAAAAGAAAATATTTGCCTTTTTAAAAAAGAGATTCTTCATATGTGATTAGGGAAACCATTTTTGCTGAATTCCAGGTAACACCAGTTGTCGCTCTTTCCAATGAGTCCTGGTCTATGTCATTTGCAAAATACCTTGAACTTAGGTTTTATGGGCACCAGTATACTCGCAGAGCCAATGCTGAGCCTTGTGGTCACTCAATCCATCATGATTATCACCAGTATTTCTCCTATAACCAGATGGTAGCATCTTTCAGGTAAGAAATCCAAGGAACCTTGGATATGATCACATAATTCCTTGAAGATTTTGTAACATTTTCGCTACTACAACCCGATTGAATTAATTTGTGGCATCCCGTATCTCCACTCTTGCAAATGCAAAGGGCCAGGCTGCTAAGAGCTTTCAGTGTTCTTTTATTTACTCCTCACCTATGAGATAGTTATTACGACTGTCCTCACTCACAGAGCTTGTGGAAGCTCGTTGGCAGAGCTAGCAGGTGATGGAGTCATGAATTGCGCCCTGGTCAGTTTCTGCTCCTGGCCTCGCCCCTAACCTGGCTGTGGCATCTGCAAGTCTGTCCGAATGCTTGCTAGGACATTAGCTAGCATAGGGATAATAACCATCAGTGAGAGAGCTACGGTTCCATGGGGTATTCAGTACTTTGAGAAAGCCGGGGGGTTCTGCCGTCAGAGTGTATTCAGAGTCTTGCGGCCTTGGACTCAGTCTCTGCCGTCTCCCCCAGGTGGCTGCGGCTCTCTGCCAGGCTCCCTTAGGCCTTGTCCCTGCAGCCTTTTCTCAGCACAGCGTGAGCGGTCCCGTCGAGAGACCGCCAGCTCGGGTCACTCCTCTGCACTAGGTACTCCAAGGGCATCTGTTTCACCCCCAGTGAAAGCCACGGTCCATTTACTGGCCTACAAGCGCCTGCCTGCTCTGGCTGCCCGGACCTCTCTGTCCTGGCCTCCTTCTGCTCCCCCGTCTCACGCTAGTGCAGCCCTGCTGGCCTCCTGGCTGGGCTTCAGCTGTGTCAGGTGGTTTTGCCTGGGGGCCCCCAGCTCCTTTTTAACTCTCCAAACTGTTTGTTCTGTAGATGTCCTCCTTCCCAGGTAGCTGCTAACTGTTTCCTTGCTTCCTACAGATCTTTCTTCAAATTTCACCTGCCCAGAACCCCTCCCACCACAGCACTCCCTGCTTCTCTTTCTTGCTGTATTTTTCTCCTAGTACTTACCATCTGATACATGTTTTAAATATTATTTGTTTTGCTTGTTGCCTAAATCTTGTTATTTCTGAATTATGAGGATAGGAATTTTGGCCCTTGCTGCATAATATACCCTCAGGAAATATTTGCTAGTTAGAACTTTTTTTCTCAAGCTGGAGCTTTTAACCATGCATCCAGAGCCCAGGTCAGGGACATAATAGCATTTACTAGTCAAAATAAATATTCAGGTGGAAAGGAAGTAAAGACTTGTGAAGAATCATTGGGAGTTGGGAAGGTAATGAATACCTACGTTTAATTGTAGAAAGGAACTCTTTTCCTCATTCACAGGGACGTTTTAATATCAAAGTCATTTTTGTTTTTAAAACAAGAGGATAATGTCAAGGGATAAATGATGGTACCACAGTGCAGTGAAAACAACAAAACAGTCTCTCAAAAATGGGGAGATATTTGTAGTGGTTGAAAATTATCTTCAATATCGTTGTTTTAAAAAAACCATTTTAGGGGCACGCCTCATCAACAAGGGTACCTGCATAATGAGCATTTGCATTCCTAACCCTGAATTGTACCCCACATTTTTAAGATAAAAAATAAATTTAAAAAATAAAAAGCCATTTTATAGAAACGATTTTATCTTAGTACTCATAGGACTTAGTTGACATCACAATACAGCTTGATTCAAGATATGAACTTGCTTTTCATTTTTCTACTGTTACTTGTTTTTTCTTCTTTCAGTTATTCCCCCATTCGGCTTCTTGAAGTATGTGTTCCACTCCCCAAAATTTTCATCAAGCGTCAAGCCCCATTAAAAGTGTCCCTTCTTCAGGATCTGAAGGACTTCTTTCAAAAGTAAGTCTAGCTCCTTTAATTATCTTTTTTTGTTTAGTGCTATCTGTAATCTACAACTATTTTAAAGTATCAGGTTTATTCATTTAACTTTCTTAGAAAATGTAATTTTTTTTCTAATTGTATGTTAACTTTTTGGTGTCAAAAAAGAAAAATACAATACAGAAAAGTATTTTTAAAAGTCAAAATCTCAGACACAACTAAACAACTTAAAATTTTGAAGTATATCCTTTAAGATCTTATTTGCTCTGAAAAATTATATGTGATTCTTAATTTGATAAACCATTTAGTTTTAGTTTTCTGTGCAACTTTTTTTTACTTATGTGAGATACAAAATTTGAATAAACCTTTCTAAGTGTTTAATGTTCTCTCTGTTAGAGTTACACAGGTATATCTTGCTGTTGATGAAAGACTTGCATCTTTGAAAACTGATACATTCAGCAAAACAAGAGAGGAAAAAATGGAAGATATCTTTGCACAAAAAGAGGTCATTTATGTCTTTGATAGAACAGTCAAAAGTTAATTATTGACTTACTAGATGCGTCTCAGCTGACTAAAGTTGTTCCTGTTCCCTGTAGATGGAGGAGGGCGAGTTTAGGAACTGGATTGAGAAGATGCAAGCCCGACTCATATCTTCCTCTCTAGATAACCCTCAACAGCTGCAGTCGGTCTTTGAGTCACTCATTGCCAAGAAACAAAGTCTCTGTGAAGTGCTACAAGCTTGGAATAACAGGTGCGATTTTGCAGTCTGGTTTTCTCTAATATTATTGCCACATTTGCTCTGCTATGATATTTTTAAATATAAAGTATTAATTGTGGATGCTTTATTTTACTCTCAAGTAACAGACGCTTTTGTTTTCTGCCACCCTCCTTTTCCTTCACCCTTTGAAATATATGTACTAAGGCCAGGCACAGTGGCTCAAGCCTGTAATCCCAGCACTTTGGGAGGCTGAGGTGAGAGGATTGCCTAAGCTCAGGGGTTTGAGACCAGCCTGAGCAATTTGTTGAGACCTCTTCTCAACAATAAATTTTAAAAAATAAGCTGGGTGTGGTAGCACAAGCCTGTAGTTCCAGTTACTTGGAAGGCTGAGGTAGAAGGATCACCTGAGCCCAGCAGGTCAAGGCTGTAGTGGTCGTGAGTGTGCCACTACACTCCAGCCTGGGCGACAGAGTGAGACTCTGACTCAAAAAAATACACACACACACACACACACACACACACACACACACACACGTGCATGCGCACGCTAATCTTGGGATAGTTTGTAAAGATAGGCCGGTTGTGGTAGCTTACACCTATAATCCCAGCACTTTGGAAGGCTGAAGCAGGAGGATGGCTTGAGTCTAAGAGTTGGAGACCAGCCTAGCCCACACAGTGAGACCTTGTCTCTACAAAAAATAAAAATCCAGGTGTGGTGGCATGTGCCTATAGTTCCAGCTACTCAGGAGGTTGAGGTGGAGGGTTCGCCTTGAGCCCAGGAAGTCAAGGCTGTGGTGAACTGTGATCGTGCCATTGCACTCTAGCCTGGGTGATGTAGTAAGACCTCGACTCAAATAAAACCCAAAAATGAGAACAGCCTTCAATGATGTTGGTAATATAATTTGAAACCATACTGTTTCAGATGTGTGTACTGCTGAATTGTATTTAACTAACTTAGTATGCCTTGTGTGGTTATTGGTTTTGGGCCCAGGAATGTCAAATATGTTCATATGTTTATCTTACATCTTTCTTTAAATATTTTTTTTTATTGTAACTTGCTATTCTTTTATAACTATATATCAGCAAATGCTCTGTTAAGTCATTAGGTATGACAAAAACTTAAGTTATTTATATACAACATTTATGCAAACTGATTTATATACAACATTAAAATCTATTGAAATACAAATAGAAAAATGTAATTATTTTGATTTCGAAGTTGTAAAAAAATTTGTGAGCATAACTGAAGGTGCTAGAGACAAAACATATTTGTGTGTGTGTGTGTGTTTGGCTGTAGGTTGCAGGACCTTTTCCAACAGGAAAAGGGTAGAAAGCGGCCTTCAGTTCCTCCAAGTCCTGGAAGACTGAGACAAGGGGAAGACAGCAAGGTATGAAATTTAATCTTGTCTCTGGTCCTCCATTGATAGAAATGCAGTTTTTTATCTGGGTGTGGTAATACGCACCTGTAGTTCCAGCTACTTGGAAAGCTGAGGCGTAAGGATTGCCGGAGCCCAGCAGGTTGATGCTGGGGTGGCTGTGAGTGCACGACTGGACTCCAGCTTGGGTGACATTTCCACTCAAAAAAAAAAAAAAAAAAAAAGAGATGTAGTTCGTTTCATTTAGAAACCTTAGAAGGGATAATTTAATACATATGTTATTAATAATATCAAACAGGGTTTTCTGTCATGAAGTTGAAGGTTTTAAGGAAATATGACCTGGATCATTTTTATATCCTAGCCTGAAATAAAGTGATCTGTTATAATTCATTTATTGGAAATGTCTATAAAAATTACTGTTTCCTGGCATCACCAAGGGTAGCATCGTGGTGACTGCAAGTGCTGTAAAGGAAAAACGGTAGGTGCACTGAGGGTATAACAGGGTCCTCATCTGCTTTATGCTGTGCATTGCGGGGTGTTTTCTTTTTTTAATCTGTGTTTACATGAGATGTGTGTCTTAAGGTTTCCTCAACTGGGTAAGCTCTACACGTTGATTTAACTAGCCTTTTCTGGCTGTATTAGCTTTCTCTTGCTTGGTCACAGATTACTCCAAACTTAGGACCCCCAAACACATTATTCCTTTTTTTTCTTTTTGAGTTAGAGTCTCATTCTATTGCCCAGACTGGAGTGCAGTGGCAAGCTACCAGCCACTGCAGCCTTGACCTGCTGGGCTCTAGCGATCCTTCTGCCTCAACTTTCCAAGTAGCCAGAATTATAGGCGCGTGCTACCACGCCCGGCTAATTTTTGATTTATTGTAGAGACGGAGGTCTCGTCAAGTTGCCCAGGTGGGTCTTGAACCCACGGGCTCAGGCAATTCACTCGCCTTGGCCTCCCAAAGTGCTGGGATTACAGGCTGAGCCACTGAGCCTGGCCGATACACATTTTTCTGTCATAGTTTCTGTAGATCAGAGGTCTGACATGACTGAATTCTGTGCTCAGTATCTCACCTAGCTGACATTTTGGCCAGTACTTTTGTCTTCAGTGAGGCTCAAGGTCTCCCACTCATCCAAGCTGTTAGCAGAATTCAGTTTCTAGTGGTTGTAGGTGTGACATCCCTGTTTCCTGCTGGCTGTCCCTTGGAGACCACTCTCCACTTCCAGAGCTGCTGCTGTTCTTTGCCCTGCATCCCTCTATCTTCAGAGCCTGTTGCAATGCATCACATCCTTCTTGTGCTTCAAATCACCTACTTTCTGTCTCCAGTCTGTGGATGCAGATTTAAGGACTCGTGGGATAATGTCAGGCCCATCTGGATAATCTCCTCATTTGAGGTAGATTGATTGGGACTTACTAATACGTGAAAAATTACAGCAGTTCCTCAGTTAGTACAGATGCTCCTCACCTTACAATGGGGTTATGTCCCAGTAAACCCATCCTAAGTTGAAAGCATCCAAAAGTGCATTTTTGACTCATGACATTTTCTCTTTTTGATGAGATTAGCTGGATGTAGCCCGATCATAAGTTGAGGTGCATGCTGGATGCATAGTGCTCTCACACCATTGTAAAGTAAACAAAATTGCTGAGTCAAGCCATGATAGGTCGGGGACTGTCTGTAGTTGATTGAGTAATTGGGAAAAGTGTGTATACACAAGAGACTGGAAATCTTGGAGCCATTTTAGAATTCTGCTTGCAACACTAACCATATTTCAGTTTATTATAAAGACTTCCTGTTTAGATTTCACAAGGGCTTTTGAGGAAGTGTCTTCTTTTGGTTTGGTGTGTATTTGTAGAGGAATATTTTCATGAAATGGTGGATCCAAGTACTTGAGGTATTTTTGTTGCTTAGTAATATATAGCAAATTCTTCCCTTTGTCTCATAAGCAGCTGTATAGGAATCACTCTTCCTTAAAGTTCAGGTGAGAGTAAGAACAAGGTCACTGAAAACGATCTCTGTGTTGGTGTTTGCCAGCTAGCAAATCCAGGGCTGTGGGGACTAGCACAGGTTTCTGGTGGCCTTTCCATCGCCTGTAGGAGAAGCTGCCAAGGGGATGTTTTGAGACTTTTGCATTGTAGCATGTAGGCACAGGACTAAAAATATAAAATCATTCAGTAGGTGCTCATACTTTGGAAAGGCTGAAAGCTGATTTGAAATTCTGTGGCACTGCCTTTATGGTTACAGTGATCCCCCCCTTCTCCATGGGGAATATGTTCTGTGGCCCCCGTTGGGTGCCTGAACCCTATGCATACGATGTTTTTTCCTATACATATGTACCTATGATAGAGTCTTACATAAACTAGCTACAGGGCCAGGCATGGTGGCTCAGCCTGTTATCTCAGCACTTGGGGAGGCTGAGGCAAGAGGATTGCCTGAGCCCGGGGGTTCGAGACCAGCCTGGGCAACTCAGTAAGACCTCGTCTCTACAATAAATCACAAAAACTAGCTTGACATGATGACATATGCCTGTAGTTCCAGCTGCTTGGAAGGCTGGGGCAGAAGGATCGCCTGAGCTCAGCAGGTTGAGTCTGCAGCGGCTGTGAGCATGCCACTGCACTCCAGCCTGGGCAATCAAGTGAGACTCCAACTCAAAGAAAAAAAAAAAAATTAGCTACAGGATGAGGTTATCAACAATAGCAATAAAAGAGAACAGTTATAATGATAAGCCAGCATCACTACTCTTGTGCTTTGGGGCCATTATCAAGTCAACCAAGGGTGACTCGAACACAGCACTGCCACACTGCGACAGTCGACCCAGTAACCAAGGTGGCTGACTGCTAAGTGACTGGTGGGTAGTTAGTGTGCATGGCGTGGACATGTTAGAAAAAGGGATGATTCACATCCTGGGTAGGACAGAGGAGGATGGTGCTGGGTTTCATTATGCTGCCCAGAACAGACTGCGGTTGCAACTTATGAATAGTTTATTTCTGGAATTTGGGCCGTGGCTGACCATGGGCGACTAAAACCATGGAAGGCAATGCTGCCTCGGGGGGGACCTGCTGTGTTCATTTGCTAAACAGTTCCCTAGGACTTGTGATACACTGGGCACTGTTCTAGGGGTCCGTAGGTGCTGTCCCCATGGAACATTGCCTAATGCGGAGGAGAATAACAAAAAATACATGATCCAGTAAACATTTGAAAAACAAATATGAAAAGTCCATGGAGACAAAAACAACAGAGATAGAGAGTGCTGAGAGAGTAGGTGGTGGTGGTCGGTTATCTTATGCAGGTTATCAGGGAGGTCTTACTGGTATAGTACCCTTTTCTCAAAGACCTAAGGAATGACTTTGAAATGAGAGTGTGCATGGGTCTTAGAGTCATTCTAAATACATCTTTTATCTGTAGATTATTATCTTCACAAGGACTTGAGAAGGTCAGTCAATAATACAAAATTGCTAGATTTAATGGATAATCCTAAGTATTCTAGATGCTGCTAATGCTAGTAAGTAAGCTTCTATTTAGAATGCTGTTCTCGTCCGGGTGCAGTGGCTCACGTCTGTAATCCCAGCTCTTGGGGAGGCTGAGGCAGGAGAACTGCTTGAGCCCAGGAGTTCAAGACCAGCCTGGACAACATAGCAAGATTCTGTCTATACTTTAAAAAAAAAAAAGACTGTTCTCTCTTCTCGAAGCGTTGTTCAAGGTTTCCTCTGAGGGGGCCAAAACCCTGTCAGGAGCTTTGCAGGTTTTCTTTTTCAACTGCATATCTGTCTGAAGCCTGATTATCTTTATATTAAGCAGTTCAACTCTAGCAGCATATCTCAGCTGATTCTGCGAAGAAGCCAGATAGGAATCTAGCTATGTTCTATACACCTAGACATTTAAGATAGTTGTCAAAATGTAAAACGTTTTGCCACTCTTTCACCTTTTTTTTTCATTTTGCAAAATAGATATGTTTTTATTTAGTAAATATGTTACCTATATAAATATGTTACTTATTTAATGGATTTATTATTTTTAATGAATAAGTGCATATTTTAAAATTTCTTAGTTTTAATTTTGATGTGAAAGTTTATAATAAGGTAAACAAAAGCTATTTTAAATTAAGGAGTCCTTAGTAATTTTTAAGAGTATAAAGTCTGAAACCCAAAAGTTTAGGATTCACTGGGTTGAAAAGATTTTTAATGTGATTTTCATATTTTGCTTAAAAACAAAGTATCTGCTTCTCCACAGATAGGTGCAATGGATGCATCGCCACGGAATATTTCTCCAGGACTTCAGAATGGGGACAAAGGTTGGTCCTTGAATCTAGTGATCACTTGCTATTGGAATTAAAGAAATTTTTTAGTGCATAGTAGTTTTTAACTAGTTTTGAACATTTTTCCATGATACTATCAACTATGCATAAGTTTTTTTCCTTCCATTATAGTCAATTTGAGATTATCAGAATATATTGCAAGAAGATAAATTAGGTTATAGAAATACATGACTTATAAAGAGAGCTGCTATTAAGGGGAAGAAGAAACAGAAAAAAGGAAATTGAATTTTTCTTTTGCTTATTCCAGAGTCAGAGTCAACCCCCAGGTTTCGCTGCAAAAAAATCTTATAAAGTTTTATGTATGTGTGTGTGTATATGTGTATATATTTATTGAGGATTTATTGAGAGGACAGTAAAGCTCCCACAGTGGGAGGGGACCCAAGGGGGTTGCCAATAATTTATATTTTTAATGTCACTAAAATCTTTTCTGGACTTAAGATATCTTCTACAGTATTTCATTTATAACTTGGTATCATTGCAGAAATGGGGGAAATTTACATATTCTATCTTTACAGAACAATAGCTTGCCTCATAATTTGTGATATTTTTCTATTATGATTTCATGGGTTTTTTCTCTCTCAGAATAAGCATGTCGTTTTTTTCACAGTGTTCTAATTTCCTTCTCTATTAAAGTGAATAAACTAAAATTTAGGTAGGCATTGTGGGGTAGCGAAAAGAGTGGTGGATAGGAGTAAGACTCGGCTGACAATTGTAGTGTGACCATCAGGATTTAATTGTGCGCGAATCATATGTAACCTTTGTGTGTCCACGTCTATGGCATGAGCTACGTGACCTGGATTATTTTTTAAAAGCAAACATTTTATGTTTGAGGAGAAAAAATATGAACTGGCATTTTCAAAACATTAATTTTAGGTAGGAATGGGCTTAATGTTTGTAAAGGACTCATTTAAGATTGTGTTTTTCTTCAGAGGACCGCTTCTTAACAACCCTGTCCAGCCAGAGCTCCACCAGTTCTACCCATCTCCAGTTGCCTACTCCTCCTGAAGTCGTGTCCGAGCAGCCGGTGGGAGGGCCTCCCGACTTAGATACAGCCAGCAGCTCTGAAGGTACAGTTTTAGGCACTTTTGCTATACTTCATTTAAGCTGGGACCGAAAGATGTATGTTTGGTGTGTGGGTGTCTCCAGGGAAGAAAGCTGCAGCTAAGTCTTTAACATAATGCTTTCTTATCCCTTAGAATTCCTCCATTTTGTACTTATAGAAAGTGCTTTTTAGATACAGCTTTTTATCATATGGCTTCTTACAGTATTTAATATTCTTCCTATAATATTTAGTTGAATTACTTGCCATGGAAATGTCTCAGTAACAAAATGTCATTTAGCTTCATCTACCTCCTGGGGATCTTTCTTAAGTTTCATAAAGCACATGGTTATTGCTTTATTGTAAGAAAAAAAGAATTGCAACCATTTTTCCATCAATAAATACATGCTTCATCATAGCAAACTTATGCCCTGCTCCTCTCTTTCCTTGCTTTCTGTTTAAGCAACTTAATTATAGTATAAACTATGAAATTAACTTTAAAATTGTTATTAAACTTAAGTGTACTAGCCACAGAGCACATAAATGAGTTGAAATGATAACGTGAGCAGCTGGGACTAAGTTCATGCATGCTAAGTTCATGCAGGCAGTAATTTCGTCATGGCTCCTTCCTGGCACCTGCGATGTTTAATTGTGGGGTGATTTCAATTTCAGAGATGCTAAAATGTTTTAAAAAAAAAAAGTGTCCCTTGGAATTGTCACTGTGTATGCTTCACTGTTGCTTCCTGTTTCAACCCATAGGAATCTTTTTCCTAGATGAGACATTTTAAGCCATAATTGAGTATTTCAGTATGATATGTCCGTATTCCAAAGAAGGAAAAAGATAAAGTTAACACTTTATACTTTTTATTCTCCATGAATATTAACATATAGACTATTTTTCATTTTAGATGTGTTTGATGGACATTTGCTGGGATCCACAGACAGCCAGGTGAAGGAAAAGTCAACCATGAAAGCCATCTTTGCAAATTTGCTTCCAGGAAATAGCTATAATCCTATTCCATTTCCTTTGTAAGTACTATTAAAGCCAGTGATTCTTGGGTAGTTTTATTTTTCCTCTCTAGACTTATCTTCTACATATTGAAATATGTTTATCTGTATATATGTATTATTCCTCAATGTAAATTTCATTGCATCATAGTAAAAGAGATATTTTTCGATGTAATTTGTAGAATATATAATCATTATTATTTTATTATTTTTGAGTCAGAGTCTCACTCTGTTGCCCAGGCTGGAGTGCAGTGGCACGCTCCTGCTCACCACAGCATCGACCTGCTGGGCTCCGGCAATCCTTCCGCCTCAGCCTTCCAAGTAGCTGGAACTACAGGTGTGCGCTACCATGCCTGGCTAATTTTTTATTTTATTGTAGAGATGAGGTCTCGCCAAGTTGGCCGTGTGGGTCTCGAACCCACAGGCTCAGGCAGTCTGCTCACCTCAGCCTCCCAAAGCGCTGGGATTACAAGCTGAGCCACTGAGCCCGGCTGTAATCATTATTTTAAGAGTAGATGAGTGACTGAAGAAAGCATTAGTTAATGTTGCTTAATGCTTGAAATAACTAGTTCTGAAAACTAGTTGTATCTTGAAGATACACGGTTACATCCTTTGATCTCATAATTATAAAAACAAATTGCTGTTGTATATGGGAATGGTATTTCTGGCCCATTAATGTACTGGGTCAGGACATTGTTCTAGCAGTGATAATGAGTTACAATGACCTGCACACATTTTCATGTGATCTTTTTTTTACTGGTGCGCTCACATCTGGAAAGAATATATATAGGCTGGCCGTAAAAGTTTATTTTTTTCCTATTGGTTGCCTGGCATGGCTGTCAAATGCTGCTCTTGTGACAGTGGCACAAGTATATCCAAGAAGTAGATGCTTGTTAATAAGGAGTTCTGTTTTTCCCTGACTGGCTTATGCATTCATTCATTCATTCATCCAACTTTTCTTTTTTTTTTTTTTTTTTGAGTCGGAGTCTCACTCTGTCACCCAGACTGGAGTGCAGTGGCCGCTCCCGGCTACCGCAGCCTCCACCTGCTGGGCTCCGGCGATCCTTCCGCCTCAGCCTTCCAAGTAGCTGGAACAACAGACGCGCACTACCACACCCAGCTAATTTTTGATTTATTGCAGAGATGAGGTCTCGTCAAGTTGCCCAGGTGGGTCTCGAACCCGCGGGCTCAGGCAATTCATTCACCTCGGCCTCCCAAAGTGCTGGGATTACAGGCTGAGCCACCGAGCCCGGCCCGTCCAACTTTTCAAAATCTTACATAGTGCCTACTCTAGTGCCCTGTGACATAGTACAAGGTTCGTGAGGAAAACTCACTGCTTCAGGCGCTCATAGTCCTGGGGAGGCGACATGGAAACTCACGGTGCAGCATATGTCATGTTATGTGGATCTCTTTACCCAGATAATGGGTAGAAGATGATTCGTAAGCAAGCTCCTGATAGCTAAATTGACTAGGCAAGTTATTTGTTTACTGATCCTTTTTTCTATGAAAAGGCCCTGCCTTCTCGGCTTCAGAACTGAATGTCTCCATTTTTGAATGAGCCGTGGTCCTTCCTATTTTATGGCCTTTGCTCATGCTCTCACTTTTTTCTCCATCATCAAGTCTTTCTTTTCTTTCCCAGTAAGCTTGACTGGATGCCATCCTGCCCTTCCCCGCCAGCCCATTTGCCCCAGCAAATTGGGTCTCTTTGTTCTGTCCTCTCATGATTCCTTAGTCCAGGCAACTGTAATGAATTGCCATAGACTGAATGGCTTATAAGCATCAGAAATGTATTTCTTGCAATTCTGGAGGCTGGAGATCTGAGATGAGGGTGCCAGCCAGCATGACGGAATTCTGGCAAGGGCCCTCTTTTGGGTTGTGAAATGTTGTCTTCGTGTGGTGAGAGGAAGGTTAGAGCTCCCTCAGTTCCTTTTTATAAGGGCTCTAATCCCACTCATGAGGGCTCTACCCTCATGACCCTAATTATCTCCCAGAAGTCTCACTTCCATATACCATCACATTGGGGTTAGGATTGCAACATAGGAATTTTGTGTGGGGGTGAACAAACATTTATTCCATAACAGTTCCTTTATGGCACTTATTATAGAGAGTGATTATAATTATTTGTAGGCTTGTTTGTTTCTTTACTCCTTTGCACTATAAATTCTACAATGTCTGTTTTTTTCAACATTGTGTTAATGTGAACATTTCAACATTTCTCACATGTGAAAGGTGCTTAATAATACTTTTTCTCCGCATTGTATCCCTGGCACATTAGGTGCTCAGTAAATAGAACTTAAATAAAATGAATATTCCTAGAAGTTGGGGTGGAAGTCAAGGGAGCAAGGTTTGGATTGAAATAGAGTCACCGTTGAGCTTCCTTGGGATAATAGGAGAGTGACTATTGAGTTGCTTATATTTGGACTGGGAATCTGTCTTCACACTTTCTGGAAGACTTTTCTCCCAAGCTCATAATAGAACAAAATATCTTAGACTTGTGCTGTTTATCGTAATTATTTTGGCAGTGTAGAGTGATTATTCCAGAACTCTCTGATTTTTTTTTTTTCTTAAGTAGGACTCTCACTCTGTCACCCAGGCAGGAGTGCAGTGGCATGCTTACGGCCACCACAGCCTCAATCTGCTGGGCTCAGGTACTCCTTCCACATCAGCCTTCCAAGTAGCTGGAACCACAGGCTCCCACTACCATGTCTGACTAATTTTTTGATTTATTGTAGAGACAAGGTCTCACCAAGTTGCCCAAGCTGGTCTCAAACCTATGGGCTCGGGCAGTCCTCTCGCCTCTGCCTCTCAAAGTGCTGGGATTACAAGCGTGAGCCACCACACCCAGCAACCCTCTGATTTGAAGCCTAATTCTGATGATTTTATTTTTTATTCTTTTCCTTCCCTCCCTCCTTTTTTTTTTAAGTTGAGGTTCCACTCTGTCACCTGACTGGAGTGGCTCTGGCACAGTCACAGCTTACCACAACCTCGATGTTTTGGGCTCAGGTGATCATTTTGTCTCAGCCTCCCAAGTAGCTGGGACTTCAGGCATATGCTACCACGCCTGGCTAATTTTTTAGTTTTTTTGTAGAGACTTGGTCTTGCTATGTTGTGTAGGCTCGTTTTGAACTCCTGAACTTGAGCAGTCCTCCCACCTCAACTTTCCAAAGTGCTGGGATTACAAATGTGAACCACTGTGCCTGGCTTAATTCTGATAATTTTCTAATTGCCTTCAAAAACTTTCTCTTGATATCTTCTTGTTGCTTATTTGATTCAAGTTATCAGCGTCTGCATACGTTTTGACTTTCTTCATTATATTGTTACTGTGTAGTATTTAATTAACTCAGAATTGTCCTGAGATTTACTTGTATAATGTGTTAATGGTTTTTATATGTGATTTTATTTTCTTATGTTTTCAAAATTCGAACAGCGATCCAGATAAACACTACTTAATGTATGAACATGAGCGTGTGCCCATCGCAGTCTGTGAGAAGGAGCCCAGCTCCATCATTGCTTTTGCTCTCAGGTATTATTCACAGGACCTTTTCACCTATGACTGTATCTGTGTGCATTTTACGTGTGTCTATTGATGACCTTGCTTTGGGGATCTCTCACATGGAGCAGAGCGACATGATCACATGTGAGCAAAACTATACTGAAGACCTGCTCTTTGCCCAAACGATGGGTAAAGGATGCTTCTTAAGCAAGCTCCCGATAGCCAAATTGACAGGCAAGTTGTTTGCCGGTCCTTGAATCCTCCAACCATTCTTTTATAGAATGTATCCCTTGGATTTTCCTATTGACTCGGAACATCCTGCTTTCTATCAGGCAAAATGTTCCTTCTTAGAGTCCAGCCGTCTCCCTTACCTCTGGAGGACATGGTCTAAGACCTCTCTCCCCTTCTGCCGTGGATGCCTGAAGCCCATGGTCAGTACTGAACCTCTGTATGCTAGGTTTTTTCTGCACAGACCTGCATATGATAAAGCTAGATGTATAAATTAGCCACAATAAGAGATTAACAGTCATAGCTAATAACAAAACAGAGCAACTATAATCATGTGCCTCGATGAGAGCGCTGTGGGTGTGGCCTGTCCTCAGTATTTCTGGACCGCAGTTGGTCAAGGAGAGTGAAACTGTGGGGCTGGGGGTGGGAGTCACTGCTGTGCTGTGATGAGGTACATGGAGTCCGGTCGTCCAACACTTACTTGAAAGTTCTCCAAATGTGGTCTCCCAGGTATTGGCTATACATGAGTAAACAAGAGAGGTGTGTCTGCCTTTACTGGAGTTTAGGGTTTACCATGTGGCTGATGAGGAGTTTCTTTCTTAAAGTTTAGAACTTTTAAGTGGAAAAGCACCCTCAAATTCCATTAATGTTCTGTTGTACTAAAGCTGGATGCCTCCAACTTTTCAGCTACCTGTTCCACCCTGAAGCTGTTTGAACTAAACATTAGTGAGTGGGCTTTTGTGGTCCTTGTTGAGCACATCGATGGGGTTGGTAAGGCAGTGGGTCACGTTTTGTGTCATCCTCTGCGAGCGTGTTGATCTTCCTGCGTGATGGCGTTTGCTGGTTTACCAGAATGTATTCAAGTATGGACACTTACAGAGATCACGCTTCTACAATGCAAGACTTACTCTAAAGTATATGATTTGCTTTTAAAGAAGAAGTTAATATTTAACGTTTTTCAACCTATTTCTACCCTAAGTTGTAAAGAATACCGAAATGCCTTAGAAGAATTGTCTAAAGCGACCCAGTGGAACAGTGCTGAAGAGGGGCTTCCAGCAAACAGGTGATCCATGCTTGGCGAGACTCTATTTTAATGTTGTTGTGTAAACATTTTCTGTATGCTTGCATTTGAGTTTTACTATAGCATTTTATCAGTATAAAATTTCTAGACTCTAGATAATGGTGCTCATATTCCAGCCAATACTTGAGACAATAAAGTTCAAATACAGCAAAAGACCTTAAACAGATCCTTAGGATACAGTTTTCTGATAATAGCAGTTCAATGTATGTTGCAGATTTAAACGTCCAACCTTTCTCAGGAAAATGAAAAAGGTACTGTTTTTTTCTTTTTTTTTTTTTTTTGAGTTGGACTCTCACTCCGTCGCCCAGACTGGAGTGCAGTGGCTGCTCCCAGCCACCGCAGCCTCGACCTGCTGGGCTCCGGCGATCCTTCCACTTCAACCTTCTAAGTAGCTGAAACTACAGGCGTGCGCTACCAAGCCCGGCTGATTTTTTTATTTATTACAGAGATGAGGTCTCACCAAGTTCCCCAGGCAGGTCTCGAACCCGTGGGCACAGGCAGTCCGCTCACCTCAGCCTCCCAAAGTGCGGGATTACAGGCTGAGCCACCAAGCCCAGCTAAGTTACTGTTTTTATTTAAAAAACAGTAACTTGTAAAATTAGTAAGCTGTTGCTTAGCTTCTTATTAAAAGTATCCATGAATTGTTTCTCGTAGTTAAAGATCGTAATAGTTAAAAAAAATAAACTTAGGCCAGGCTCAGTGGCTCAGCCTGTATTCCTAGCACTTTGGGAGGCCAAGGCAAGTGGATTGTCTGAGCCCATGGGTTTGAGACCAGCCGGGTAACTTGGTGAGACCTCGTCTCTACAATAAGTCAAAAATTAACCGAGCGTGGTAGCGTGTACCTGTAGTTCTGGATACTTGGAAAGCTGAGGCGGCAGGATCACCGGAGCCCGCAGGTCGACACTGGGTTGGCTGTGAGTGCACCACTGCACTCCAGCCTGGGCAACAGAGTGAGACTCCAATTCAAAAAAAATTAAACCAGTTCTGTTAGCATGTTCAGTATTTTAGAATTTAGACACAAATTTTAGTAGGCTCATTATTATGATTCTTACTGGAATAGAGTTTCTAATTCTGCTAACATGGTAAAATTTGATTCAAATTATCACTATAGTGACTAGTGTGAGAAAAATGAAATTGGTATTTTCTGTAATTGTCTTATAGGTGCCAATATAGCACGAATGGTCTTGAGGGGAAATATTATAAAAGTTTATGATTCTGTGCATGTTGGTAATTATGGTGTTTTACCAGTAGGTATTTCAAGGCTTTTTCTTTCATGTTCTAGCTCTGAATTAGATTTCTAATATTGTGGTTAGGTGGGGGATAAATTAGGATAGGAATTAGAGTACTTGCTATTTTCTGTCTGAATAGTGTAAAAGCAACTTTGTTTTTCATTTTAGTGCTTTAGACAGCAGACCAAAGAGTAGCAGCCCTATTAGATTACCTGAAGTCAGTGGAGGACAGACAAACCGTACAGCAGAAGCAGAACCACAACCACGTAAGATTATCCACAAAAGAAGTATTTATAGTTAATCTTACTTATAATTATGGTTTAAAAAATGAAACATAAAAAACAAGCAAGAATTGCCATCTGGCAAGGATTTACTACCGATCTTTGAAATATAAATTTAAGCATTTTTGTATATCCTCTTTTATAGATATTTTCCTGTTTTTCTTTGGTTCTTACCTTAAACCTGAGTTCAAGGTATTGAATTTGAAACTCTCAGAAGCTCTTTGGTCTATGCAAAAAGTAGTGCCTGCCTTCTTAGCGCTTTCAGTTTAAAATATACAACCTAAGATGTTAAACCAAGTTACTTTTTTTTTTTAAGTTTTACAATATTATTGGCATTTTGAAAAGAATTTTTATGCATTGTCATCTTTAATTTGCACAGTAGCTACATAAGGATTATTTGAATCGTCCAACTTTTAAGAAAGGAAGTTAAGTTTAGATTAAGTCACTTGCTTAGCATTAAGTTAGTGGTGGAGCTGGGATTTGAACTTGGGTCTCTGACTTCGTCAGGAACTCATCCATCTATAAATAACAGAAAAATCAATGGACTGTAAGGGCTTCACAAAGCAACAGCTTATTTTTCTAAAATGACCACGCCTGGAGGTGGGCAGTTGCTGGCATCGGTGTAGCTGTTCGGCATTGTTATGACAGTAAAAGGATAGTTTCTCTGTGATTCTCATGATCAAAAATATTCCGTTTTTGTGTGCATTTGAGACAGAAAGAAGGGTGGTGCAAGCTGCAGCTCTCCCCACTTATTAGGAATTCAGAGGCTCTCCGTACAGTCTTATCAGTTAGAACCGGGTCTTATGATCACTCCTCGCTGCAGGAGGCCGAGGAAGTCGAGAGCAGCACTGTTTTGGCTGGTGCATGCAAATTAGGAGCCTTTCCTTGGGCATACACATAGTCACCACTTCCCCACCCACGGGGGTTCTGTTGGCAAGAAGCCAGGCAGACATGGATACTGAGGAGGCAGTGATGGTGTCTGCCACCCCAAGTAAGCATTTTTATGATTGACGTTGTCTGTGGATTTTGTCAGTGGTAAATTTACAAGAATTAGAATCAGACATATTACTAGTATGATGAATGAAACTCTAAGCTAGAAATAAAAGTATAGAGCAGGCCGGGCACAGTGGCTCAAGCCTGTAATCCTAGTACTTTGGGAGGCCAGGGTAAGAGGATTGCTTAAATCCAGGGGTTCAAGACCAGCCTGGGCATCTTGTTGAGACCTCGTCTCTACAATAAATAAAAAAAAAATAAGCTGGGTTTGGTAGCACTTGCCTGTAGTTCCAGCTACTTGAAAGGCTGAGGTGGAAGGATCGCTGGAGCCCAGCAGGTTGAGGCTGCGGTGGCTGTGAGCATGCTACTGCACTCCAGCCTGGGCGACAGAGTGAGACTCCAACTAAAAAAAAAAAAAAAAAAAAAAAAAGCATGGAACAAGCTTTAGTAACTTCTTGGCCATCCTGTGGCCTTTCATATTTTTGGAAAGATACTAAAAACGAAATCTCATATTTTCCTTTGTTAAAATGTAGGAACAAGCTGGGTCTGGTGACTCACACCTGTAATCCTAGCACTTTGGGAGGCAGAGCACGAGGATTGCCTGAGCCCAGGGGTTCGAGACCAACCTGGGCAACTTGGCGAGACCTCATCTCTACAATAAATCAAAAAATTAGCCAAACGTGATGGTGCACACCTGTAGTTCCAGCTACTTGGAAGGCTGAGACAGAAAGTAAGGTCAGGGCTGCGGGAGCTGTGAGCATGCCACTGCACTGCAGCCTGGGTGACAGAGTAAGACTGAATTTAAAAAAAAAAAGTAGGAACATAAATCACACAAAAATGTTACCTTTCACCCAATTCCTTCAGTTTGTGAAATTGTTTTGTTAGTTAATTAACCATATTGCAGTATTGTAAAAACTCAGCCCAAATTTAATCTTGTTGCTTAAGATGTTACTGCCTTTGAAAGATAATTTTGAAAGATTTTTTAGAGAATTTTTCTCGTTTTGATATTCAGCTAACTGAACATTGCTGTCCATCTGTGTTTCTGATAGTCAGGTGGGTACTTGACTGCTAAAGAACAGCAGCATGTGGAATATTACTGTTCAAATGAAAGTGTCAGTATTACCCAGAGTCATTAACCCCATATAATTGTTACAGCTACCAAAGGAATGAATTGAAAATTTGTATTTTCTACCTGTGGCGTCCTGTACTTAAAATTAACCTGTTTCTTCTTGGTTTTAGCCAAAAAGGCTTCTGGAATGTTGTCCTTCTTCAGAGGGACAGCAGGGAAAAGCCCTGATCTCTCTTCCCAGAGGAGAGAAACCCTGCGTGGAGCAGACAGTGCTTACTACCAGGTTGGGCAGACGGGCAAGGAGGTGATGGAGAATCCAGGCGTCGAGCCTCAAGGTGTGTTGAAGAAGACCGGTTGTGCTCGTTCCAGGCTTTGACGTACTTCTTTTTGCTGTTTATGTTTCTTACACCGTGAAGTAGATGCTGATGGTTGCTGAGACCAAGGCATCCCCTCTGTTGTCACTTGTCAGTGTGGCAAGTGGAAAAAGCCCAGCACTAGGCGAGTCCAGCTGGTTTCAGATGTCATTGCCATCAGCTGCTGTGCAGTAGAATCAACTCCCTAGTTTCCGTAACCTGTCGAGTGGCAAGAGCAGTGTCTTCCAAGGTCTGCATGACATCCTGCATGTGAAACGTCTGTCTCATTCTGTAACTCATGGTGTATACGCAAACGTTTTCATGCCACCACTCCCCCAAGTATGTAAAGTTGTAGCTGTTACGTCCACCTTTATGTTGATACTTCAGAAAATATCTCTATCTCTTTGCTTGTATTTGGGTATGGGTGCAGACTAGGAGTTGGCAGACCATGCCAACCTATTTTTGTAAACAAAAGTTTATTGGGAAGTAGGTCCACCCGTTTATTTCCTTACGTCTGGTTGCTTGCACATTGTATTGGCAAGTTGAGTAGTTGCAGCTGAGTAAAATATTTGCTCTCTGGCCCTTTACAGAATTTTGGTGACTCCTGGGTTAGGCCATGAATTAGTAGTTTAAAAAATAGCAACTGCTATCATAAATTTTGGTTAGTAATTAAGACATCTGTTTAGTAATTTACAGACTACTGTTAGGTTGTTAGCGTTTACAATGTGATCCTTGGATGGCTTTGATGCTTCAAAAAAATTATTTTGAAATGTAAAACCTAGAGCACAATTTGTTCTTCCACATATTAAGATGGATTACAGACCTACAGTAATAAACAGAGTGGATCTGGCAGTAAGTTCACCAGACAGATCAAATACAAAAAATATCTCTGAAGTAGGCTCTAGTATGTACTGGTATAAAAAATATATACCAGTTTGTTTGTCTGTTTCTTTGTTTATTTGAGTCAGGGTGTCACTCTGTCGCCCAGGCTGGAGTACAGTGGCATGCCCATGGCCTCAACCTCCTGGGCTCAGGTGATCCTTCCGCCTCAGCCTCTCAAGTAGCTGGGACTACAGGTGCCACTATGCCTGGCTAATTTTTTATTTTTTGTAGAGACAGGGTCTCACTGTGTTGCCCAGGCTGGTCGTGAACTCCTGGGCTCCAGCAATCCTCCCGTCTCAAATTCCCTGAGTGCTGGGATTACAGGTGGGAGCCATCGTACCCGGCCTATATTTTATGTATTACATGTGTATCTTAGTATATGATAAAGTAGCGTGAGGTATTGGAGAAGCTCTGTTCTACACACAGGAGGAAAACTGGTTATGAACTCTGATAAAACAGCTGTGGAAATTCTTAGTTTAAGAGCTGAGTTACTATATGTGTATCATAGGCATTACCCAAATGTCAGAAAAATTATTTAACCTGAATTCTCTGCTTTTGTACCTAAAAATTGAAACTTCAAAACATACGTACATCTTTGTCGTGACTGTTTACATAGTTTAATTGTGCATCTGATGCTTGCTTGATAGAGCCTTGAGTTGGATTTTCACTGTTCATTTGCTAAATCTTTTTGTTATATCAGGGAAAAGAGAAGAGACAGTGAACTGATAATAATTAAAGCTTTGACTTTACTAATGATATCAAACATTTTAGATGAGGTGGACGGAGGAGACCCACAAAAGAAACAACTCACAAACCCTCATGTGGAGCTTCGTGAGTATGAGACACTGTATTGTCAGTGTGAGGGGCGGGACCGCGGTTCAGCAGACGCCACCTTTGAGGCTTCCAGCTTTATGCTAGATAAGTGTCCTGGTTCCTGAAACAAGTAGAATTGTGTGCTGACATGAAGCATATTTCACCCATAATTTAGTTTGCAAAATGTGTGCTATTTAACTTATAAAGCAGCTTCATGTAGAAATGTAATTAAAATTATAATTTAATTTATAAATTATGCATTTATTTCTAATAGTTAAATGCTGACTTATTATGTAATTGAGATTTACAGAGTATTGTCAAGGCATTTAGAATTGTGAATATGGGTACCAGAAATTTATTATTCAGAATCAGGTCTTGTAAAGTAAATTTTAAGATGTCTGTAAGATTGCTAGCCGGGCTTGGTGGCTCAGCCTGTAATTCTGCGCCTTTGGGAGGCTGAGGTGAGTGGATTGCCTGAGCCCGCGGGTTCGAGACCCGCCTGGGCAGCGAGACCTCATCTCTACAATACATCAAAAAATCAGCCGGGCGTGGTGGCGCATGCCTGTAATTCCGGCTACTCGGAAGGCTGAGGTGGAAGGATCGCCAGAGCCCGGGTCGAGGCTGCGGTGGCCGGGAGCGGCCACTGCACTCCAGTCTGGGCGACAGAGTGAGACTCCAACTCAAAAAATAAAAAAGAATTGCTGTAAAAGTATAATGATGAAAATACAGTAGCCAATGTATAATTTGAACTGAGTTTTTAAAAAATATGTGAGGGTGATCATATGACCTCAAATACCCCTTGTAGATCACTTTAACAGAGTTATGAAAACGGATTTAGACATGACATAAAGAATGCTGCCGTGGATTATCTTAAATGGTTGCATTTGGCCAGGGCGAGGGCTGGAGGGCGGGAAGGAGGACAGATATTTTCTGATACATAAAAGCATTTTTTTAACATCTGTTTATAGAATTTTCCGATGCTAATGCCAAGTTTTACTGTCGGCTCTATTACGCGGGAGAGTTTCACAAGATGCGCGAAGTGATTCTGGGCAGCAGCGAGGAAGATTTCATCCGCTCCCTTTCCCATTCGTCGCCCTGGCAGGCCCGAGGAGGCAAGTCCGGAGCTGCCTTCTATGCCACTGAAGGTGAGCCTTTCAGTCACTCGCCGACCAGGGCGTCTCCATCCTTTTCCCTCAGGTCACTTAGGAGTCGCTCGAACTGAGGTCGTGTGTGTCGGCAAACAGCGTTTTCTGTTTTTCCTTTTATGCTTTAGGATGTAGTCAGTGGTTTAAAAGAATAGACGTTTATTTTTATTTATTTATTTATTTTTTTTGAGTTGGAGTCTCTCTCTGTCTCCCAGACTGGAGTGCAGTGGCCGCTCCCGACCACCGCAGCCTCGACCCGCTGGGCTCAGTGATCCTTCCGCCTCAGCCTTCCAATTAGCCGAAACTACAGGCATGCGCTACCATGCCCAGCTGATTTTTTGATTTATTGTAGAGATGAGGTCTCGCTGCCTAGGCGGGTCTCAAGCCCGCGGGCTCCGGCAATCCACTCACCTCAGCCTCCCAAAGGCGCGGGAAGAATATACATTTAGATGTTAGTGATGAGACCCAGGTATTGTTCAAGTCTTTATGACACTCTCTCTAGTTGTGAGTTCTCCAGATGTCAGTAACAACAGAGAACCTCTGGAAAATTCAAAAGGATACCTCAGACCTGGTGTGAGAAAGGTAGAAAGTGGAAGTACTTAACTTGAAAACAAAGGTCAGGTTCTTAACCTATGAAAGTTTGCAAAATGTTATGACCATTTGCGTGCCACAGTCTATTCTCTAACCCTACTGAAAACAAAATCATTGGTGAAAATGTTGCTCACGTGTCAGTGAACAGTTGATCCTTGCTCCTCCGTTCTCCTGCCATAGGATTATGGAGGATTACACAGTTGATATCAGGGGAAATTTGTGAAAATGTAATCTAATGGTAGCAGGAGGGACGTAGCTGGATAAGACCTTTAGAACTGTGGCTTTCTTGGTGGCTAACAAAGAATTTATAGTTTATTTGGTATTTCTAAAAAGTGGGTCATCTAGCAGTGAATTGAGGTCACTGTCAAAAGCCGAGGGTCCTTGACTATATAAATCCTCAGGATCCCTTCCAGGCCACCAGTTACTTAGAATTGTCTTCTGATTAGAATGTTCACTGCGACCTTAGAAAATATTTTTTAAAGTCATAACAGCCAGATTATTTGGGATTTTTGGAATGATGTATTAGAGACCACAGTATATATTGTGTTTGAATAAACATGTGCAATTTCTGCCTTTTAGATGATAGATTCATTTTGAAGCAAATGCCTCGTCTGGAAGTCCAGTCTTTCCTTGACTTCGCCCCACACTACTTCAATTACGTTACAAATGCTGTTCAACAAAAGGTAGAAATCCCAAGCCCTGGTCTATAGTCAGAGCTGGCTGGGCCTTTTCAGGTCCTGAGGGTTAACCCTAATGGTAATTTTCTCCGTGGGAAGATAAGAGCTGGGCATGCCTAGATCTCTGTTATGCTGTTGAGGCGGGCTAGAATTCAGCGATTTCAGATGGTATTTTTTCCCTACTTTTGCCAGTGAGAAACCAAGTGACATCAAGCAGTTGCTTTTAGCTTAAGATTTATAAGCATTAAGACTGGCTGAAATTAGCTGCACGTTCAGTAATTGGTAATTTTGCTGAGACAGAAATTTGGAATATGTGTTGAACAATTGGTAGGTGCCTCCCTTAGCTGGAAAGAGAGGAAGACAGTGGCCTAGGTTTGCTCACGTGTCATTGAACAGTTGATCCTTGTTTCTCCGTTCTCCCGCCATAGGATTATGGAAGATTACACAGTTGATATCAGGAGAAATTACATGTCATAAGTAAGTTGTTTTGTTTTTTTTTTTGAGTTGGAGTCTCAACTCCTAGCTGGAGCAGCACACTCACACCCCAGCATCAACCCGCCAGGCTCTGGCGATCCTTCTGCCTCAGCCTTCCAAGTAGCCAGAACTACAGGCGTGTAATACCATGCCTGGCTAATTTTTTTTTTTAATTGTAGAGACGAGGTCTCACCAAGTTGCCTGGGCTGATCTTGAACCCGCAGACTCAGGCAGTCCACTTACCTCAGCCTCCCAAAGTGCTGGGATTACAGGCTGAGCCACCAAGCTCGGCCAAGGAAGTTTGTTTTAATTTGAGCAACTGAAGGTTTATCCCTTGGAAGAAAGTTAAGGATGGAACAGTGTGGCGTTGCTGTTATTCTCACTTCTGAGATTCAAGGGCTTAAGTTCCTTTCATAGTCTTCTGGCCGTAGAAGATCCTGTCTGGATGTGGTGAGGATAATGCAGGAGAAGGCACTGAGTTACAAACAACCCATTTTGGTGAGAATTTCCTTTGCTCTCTTCTTGAATAGAGGCCTACCGCCTTGGCCAAAATCCTTGGCGTTTACAGAATTGGCTATAAGAACTCCCAGAACAACACCGAGAAGAAGCTAGATCTCCTTGTCATGGAAAACCTTTTCTATGGGAGGAAGATGGCGCAGGTGAGATATGGACTGTGTGGCGCACATCGCTCCTGGAGCCCTTGGGGCTTTTGGCTCTTGACTGCTGTAAGCCAGGGAGGAGCATCTTCCTTTACAGTGAATATTTAACTCTGGCTGCTAGGCCAGGCGTGACTTTTGACTTGTTGAACCTTGGAGGTTAAGAATAAAGTACTGTTTATCGTGGACTGGTCCTAAAATTTGACATGGTCAGTATTCTGAAATCACTGAATTAGTCCAATAAGAAGGCACATTTGCTCCCAGCACCTCACTTTTAAAGATTAAGAAGGCAAGGCCCCTCGAAATTAAGTACTTTATTAAAGTTGCTCCGCTGCTCTTAGACTCAGGTTGGTCTGGGTTCTAGAATAGTGCTCCTCCAGGTGCTGCTCCTTGAACTGTTTCCAGTCTGTAGTGAGATAAGGAGCTTCTGTGGGAATATAATGCAGGCATTGCTTTCTCTACTGAGAACACCTTGCTATGAAAAAAAGTCAGCCGGATGAAACAGCGTGCCTAATTATGTAATGAACTTACATTCTGGCTCGAGTTCTCTACCATCATCCTGAGCCGGGAGCAGCTGGCCTGCCTGGTCTGTGGCACACACACTCCAGCCCGTGCTGGAACTCAGGTCCCCTGACGTCTGAGTGCTTTGCTTTTCCTGTCACCCAAGTATTGCTGGAATTGTGCTGTTGCTTCCACGTTGCCATAAGTGATTGGACAGTTGGGACATCACTTCAGGATCCAGTGATGTGTTTTTGGAGTTGCTTGTTTGTGTATCTCAAAGTTTATTACATTAGTTCATTTCTGAGATGTTTCAGTAAGTGAGCACCTAGAAACTAATTTCATATGACACAATTATATGTCTGTGTATTTTATGTATTACGCAAGTATATCTCTTTTAATAATTTTTATTAAGTGCTCAATTTAAAAAAGTATGCAATAGTAGTGACTACTTTTTTATTTAATCACACTGACTACCTGTAGCAACTCACATGTAAATGACAAAGAATTTTCTTTCTGCTAGGTTTTTGATTTGAAGGGCTCACTTAGGAATCGAAATGTAAAAACTGACACTGGGAAAGAGAGCTGCGATGTGGTCCTGCTGGATGAAAACCTCCTAAAGATGGTTCGGGACAACCCTCTGTACATTCGTTCTCACTCCAAAGCTGTGCTGAGAACCTCAATCCATAGTGACTCCCATTTCCTTTCCAGCCACCTCATCATAGATTACTCTTTGCTAGTTGGGCGAGATGATACTAGCAATGAGCTAGTCGTTGGGATTATAGGTAAGTCAGTAAATGTGCCCTCCTTACAGTTCATGAATGAAGCTAGAGCAAACTTTTTTCTAAGTTGGAGTCTCACTCTGTGGTCCAGGCTGGAGTGCAGTGGCACACTCACAGCCACCGCAGCCTCGACCTGCTGGGCTCCGGTGATCCTTCTGCCTCAGCCTTCCAAGGACCTGGGACTACAGGTGCGTGCCACCACACCTGGCTACTTTTTTGATTCGTTGTAGAGATGAGGTCTTGCCAAGTTGCCTGAGCTGATCTCGAACCCGCAGGCTCAGGCAGTCCTCTCACCTTGGCCTCCCAAAGTGCTGGGATTATAGGTGTGAGCCATTGCGCCCGGCTTAGAGTAAACTTTTAAAGTTTTTATTGAACCTGCTGCTCTGATAATAGCTTCTTGTGTATTTTTACAAAGACTTTCATTTGAAATTCCAAAAATAATAATGTTTTATTCTAGTCCCTTCTATTTAGTTTCCTCATTTCTATTTTTATTATCTTTACCAAAAATATGTGAATTCCAAAAGTCAGTTGTAATGAGGCCCTTGGTGTTTATTTTGAGGATTAAACAAACCAGTGTGGGGAAAACCCTGAGAACACCACTTGGCATACTGTCAGCACTAAATAAAAGTTAACTGCTGCCGGGCTCGGTGGCTCAGCCTATAATCCCATGCCTTTGGGAGGCTGAGGTGAGTGGATTGCCTGAGCCCACGGGTTCGAGACCCACCTGGGCAGCGAGACCTCATCTCTACAATAAATCAAAAAATCAGCCGGGCGTGGTAGCGCGCGTCTGTAATTCCGGCTACTCGGAAGGCTGAGGCGGAAGGATCGCCGGAGCCCAGCAGGTTGAGGCTGCGGTGGCTGGGAGCGGCCCCTACACTCCAGTCTGGGTGACAGAGTGAGACTCCAACTCAAAAAAAAAAAAAGTTAACTGCCATTGTAATAGTCATTGCTCATATTTGTTGACATAGCAGTTAGCTTCACTGCTAATTTCATTCTGCTTCTTCCATCTGCTAGATTATATTCGAACATTTACATGGGACAAAAAGCTTGAGATGGTTGTGAAATCAACAGGAATTTTAGGAGGACAAGGTAAGCAGAATTTTCGTTTTGTTTACTCTTTAAACTGTTCTCATGTATTTCATATCAGTTATAATTTACAAAGTGGATACTGGTTGTTTTTTCTAAAAAATAAGCGGTTATCTGATTCCATCATCATTTCCAAAATGATCAAATAATAAGAGGAATTATATAGGTGGGGAAATAGTGGGTGTAAATTTGTGTTACATGCCAGAGGATCTCAAAGTAAAAATAAGACTTTTTTTTTAAACCACCATTTCTGAGTAAGAAGTTGTCTTTAATTAACACTTGAGGTCTTTTAAGTTCTCTAAGCACTGCTATCCTCATTTGTGCTTTTAGACATCACTCACCTCTAGGCAAGAGCTAGTCTTCTAAAATAGAAACTCCTGCCGGGGAGGACCCTGTGCTGTGCTATGTGGCACAGCAGGTAACCCATCTCCTCATGTAGACTGCTCTGGTGTTTGTGTCTCCACGGCAGTCTAGGTGAAAGAACAGAGGCAGTTGAAGTCAGTTGCCCAATCAAGTAACAGCATTTCCCTTCTTTTCTCCTTCATAATCTTAGGTAAAATGCCAACCGTGGTCTCCCCAGAGCTGTACAGGACTAGGTTTTGTGAAGCAATGGACAAGTATTTCCTGATGGTACCCGACCACTGGACAGGCCTGGGTCTGAATTGCTGAAGTCAAGCACGTATTTTGAAACTGACTGTGAAGGAAAGGGGGGCAGGGCAAAGGGCCAGACAGAAGCCACGTGTTCTTTCTTCATCATCTTCAGCGTGGTCTGCAAAGGCCTTCAGTTCTGTGACTCCTTCGACTCTCCATAACTGAACGGTAAAAACTCCGTGGATTGGCCCTTTGGTGTTTGGCAGCTCCTGATTAGCTGCCTGTATGTGGGGAAGCTGCATGACCGTTTTCTCTCTTCAGCTGAATACAGAAATGATTCCAAGGGCTAAGGTTAGAGAGAGTAGATAGGGCGGAAAACGGACTGTGTACTTGCTAACTTAATTAAGAGGAGAACAACGCCAGGTGTGATGATCCTGGCATCCGTCACATTTGACACATTCTTTACTTAGCATTTGTAGTGCTGCTGACTTTGTTCTGTGTGTTCTTTTCAATGTAATAATATAATGTTACTTACAATCAGAATTCCTGAGACCTTTAGAAAAATGCTGATTCATTCCTTTCGTGGACAATTAAGCAGGTTGGCCCTTACTATTTTATTGAGGAATTTGACTTATGGAATCCTGTCCATGTTCTGTCTTCCCAGCTTGCCTTGTCTTCCAGTGTGTTTGATGTTTGTAAAATTCTGTCTTCTCTGTGGGCGACAGGAGGCCGCGGCCATTATTGTTAAACCTTTTTCAGAGCTGTTTCTAAACCTCAGTAAAACTTTTGTATAATTAACATATAAAACTGCACTCACTGGCAAATTAATATGCTCTTGTTCTAGGTTCCCTCCCTCCATTTTCAGGGAAACATAGTAACCATTAGTACATGAATTGGGAGTTACTTACTTTCTAATGGAATACTTATCAATGAAGAATTTTTTAAGGTAAAAAATAAATTAGGTCTGATCCAAGAAATTGGATGAGAAGAAAACACTTCATTGGTGTTTTTTTTTTTTTTTTTTTTGAGTTGGCGTCTCACTCTGTCACCCAGACTGGAGTGCAGTGGCCGCTTCCGGCCACTGCAGCCTCAACCTACTGGGCTCTGGCGATCCTTCCGCCTCAGCCTTCCGAGTAGCTGGAATTACAGGATTACAAGTGTGCACTACCACGCCCGGCTAATTTTTTTTGATTTATTGTAGAGATGAGGTCTCAGCAAGTTGCCCAGGCGGGACTCGAACCTGCGGGCTCAGGCAATCCACTCACCTCAGCCTCCCAAGGCGTGGAATTACAGGCTGAGCCACCGAGCCCGGCATTGGTTTGTTTTTTGTTTTTTTATTTTAAGCATGTGGGGTATAATTCAGGATTAGATGCACAATTGGTCACTGAATTGAGGTAAAGTTTGGGCCTCACTTTGGTGATTTTTAAAAATAGAAGTGAAGTGTCTATTTCAATCTAGCCAGCACTTTCAATGACATCTGTAAAGTTAAAAATTTTCATTTTGGACATCTTTCTATATACTAGCTAGTTCTGACTACTAACAGATGTTAGGAAATAACGTTATTCTTAATAAGGAATTTCTTTTGACATAGCATTTTTGTTTTAAAAAGTGATCAGAAGTACTAAACTATCTTGGAGGAAATACTATAGTCCCAGAATATTTCCTCTTAGCTTCTTTCTCTAGCAAGGATAATCTGGGAAATTCTAAAGTTTTAAGGATATTACTCAGACTGCCTATGCTATTATTAGCACATTAATTTTCATATAGTAAGTAAGAAATCTAGATACGTTCACTCACGCAGAATATTACAAATGTGTGACGTAGGAACATTTTGGAAAGTTTACTTTAGAGAATGAAGGCGGTAGCGTAGTATTGGGTGTGCATTAAAAAGTATGTTTGGTGTGTTCTGAGCTGGAAGCAAGTTGACCAAGGACTTACGTTTGATCTGAATGCAAGCCCCACCTCAGCCCCTTTTTAAAACGTGTATGTGCCTTTTGAAGATACACAAAGCACTGATGATTTGAGTTTTGAGATCTAAGACTAGTAAAGGAGTTATGCAGAGGTGAAAGAAAATGTGGAGCATGATTAACTGTGTGTCCAGAAACAGTGGGTTTTGTGTCTGATTTGAAATGCCAGCACTGTTTTATATCTGTCAGGTTTTTTGTGGGGGGTTCCAGTGCTATTTATTCCGTCCATTTTCCGTACTCCCTACTCATGAACACTTGAAGTATGAGGTGGCTCTCCCTAGCTGTAATCAGGTTGTTTCTCTCTCATACCTTGTGCACAGCAGGAATGTTCCACAAAAATGTCGTGATGATTTTGTTTTTCTTGCCCATGACATGAAAACTGTTTTAAAGTACAGCTGCCTCACAGCTAATTTTGTTGGTTAAAAAATGCCAGGAAAATACATTCTGAAGCAACAGTTGCTGCTTCGCAAGGGTGATCTGTCCTTTCAAAATTAATGTCTGGCTGTATTAATGATGGAGAAATAGCCTAACTATTTATTTTGAGTGGCATAATGATATGCCAGGTCCGTTGCTGCACTTGTTCAGGCCATTGGGATATAGGTTAGGATACAGAATGAATCCCGAGAATAATCGATAGTAGCAAGAGAAAACTGTTTCAACATGTTACTGGTATAAAAATCTGATTGATGTGTGGAGCTTTTGTCGCCATCAAAACTTACCAAAAATAGAGAGGGTTTGCTTTTTTCTTATTCTAGCCTAAGAAAAATAATGGTGATAAGCTGTTGCTTCCGTAGTCTACTGAATACTCTAAATTTAGATATTCAAAATTTTCTGCAAACGGTCTTCTAATTTTTGTCCTGACTTAGCAGTGAGTGGTTTTCTAGCTTTGGCTCCTCTTAGGTAATGTAGATGGTAGGATTACATTGGCATCAACTGTTGTGATGTCTGTGAGCATCAGCTTGGGGCATTTCGCCCATTTGCAGTTAACTGCCAAGGGAAGTGATCTGTCTGTGAAAACGTTTGCTGAGCTTTCAGAGGGGAAGCTGTTGTGAATGAGCCGGATGGTGGACCTCGACAGGCCCCTCATCGTTCCTCAAGTGTTAACATTCTGGCTTACTCAGTATTAACCCGTCTAGTGCAATGCCTTTTTTCTTCTGTAACACAGATGCAGCGTAGCATAAAAAAAAAAAATTACAATCAGCAGTTTTATTGATACTATGTCAGTTCTGTAAAAATGTACATTATGTCTTTTGACAGGCTGGATTTTGGAGAAAGGCCATTCTAAATCATAGCGTCTTTTAATTTAATATGAAAAACAATAATACGGAGAGCACTGAATGTATTATATTGTATATATTTCTCTACTTGGGGTCCAGCTGTTTTATATGGCTAACTTGTTATTTAAAAGACGACGACCTTAACCTTTGGGTACTTGTACTGTAAATAAAAGACTTAACAATAAACTGAGAAGCTACTCCACTTGGTGTTGAATCTGCCTGAGGAAACTCGCCACCAAAGGAATGCCCTGGCAGCGCGTCTCCCGTTCATTCTCATCCCCTGTTGCACAGCAAGAGGCCCTTAAGTTTCCACGCTGACCCCAAGTCGCTTCAGCCGACGAGGAGCACGGCGCGTCGGCCCTTCCACTTTTCCGGAGGTCCCGCTCCCTTGACTGGGGGCCCAGGGGGAAAGCTCCTGTCCGCTCGTGCTGCACTGAACGTGTGGCTGGGTGGGCTCCTGCGGCCGGACGGTTCCTCC
>NW_007087561.1:819-6249 GCF_000164805.1 Carlito syrichta | reverse complement strand
GGTGCTTAGGCACCTGAGGTAGTGGAGGGTTGTTTTCCCTCATGAAATTCATTTGTATGTGTCGAAGCATCTTAGGGTCAGCGTGGTGCTGGGGCGGCGTCTTTAGAATAAATAAAAGCCTCTGTTTAAAGAAGTGTCCCTGGAATGGGGAAGAAAACCGCCCCTTCGGGGACAGCCCAATGGGGACCCATGCTGGTCCTCTGGGAACTTTCTGCAAAGAGACTCTGACCTCCCAGGGCCCCTCCTTTCCCCACTGCCAGAGCACGGGAAGGTGGGGTCGGCCCTGTCCCGCAGAGCACGTGGCCTTGTCCTGCAGTGCCCTTGGCTTTGACCTTAGAGCCACTGGCCTTGCATTGCAGATCACTGGTCCTCGTCCCCCAGAGCACTTGGTCTTACCTTGCAGAGTGCTTGGCCTTTGATGCACAGACCTTTGTATGTTTGACCCCGTCCCATCGATTTTTGCTTCTGATGCCTGCGACCATGGTGTCCGGTGTCACAGATCAGGGCCCGATTGGGTGTACTGAAGGCTTTTTTTCCTGTGTTTTCTTTTTGGAGTTAGAATTACGCCTAAGGATTATGGGCTAGGGTTAGAGGTGGGATTAGAGGTGAAGGTTAGAGTCAGGAGTTATGACTGGGATTGTGGTGAGGGGTTCCGATCCGGGTTGGGGTTGTGGCTAGGATAGGCTCGGGGTGGTGGTGGGGGTCAGGGTCAGAGCGGAAGTGAGGGCCTGAGGCGAGGCTGGGGCTGAGGTTGGGGGAGGGTCAGGCTGGGGTGGGGGCTGGGACCATGCTGAGGACGGCAGGCAAGAGCCCCAAGACGAATTCAGACAGGAGCGGGAGGCAGGGCCGAAGCTATAGAGTTGACGATAAACACGCTGAAGCTGCAGGCTTGGGGATCTTCGCAGACTGCTAAAGGAACAGGAACTCAGACTCATCCCTGTGTAGTGACAGAGTGTTCTGCTTCCTGCTTGCTTTGGCCATTGAATTATGAACCGCAAATCTGGATGAGGATAACGAGGCATTCTGGCCATCTGCAGATGAGGGAGAGCAGAGACTGTGTATCAGTACAGAAGTCTGCATTTTCCAAATAAATGAAAATTTTTGTGTCCTTAAAAAACCAGCTTAGTAGCCGGGCTCGGTGGCTCAGCCTGTCATCCCGCGCCTTTGGGAGGCTGAGGTGAGTGGATCGCCTGAGCCTGTGGGTTCGAGACCCGCCTGGGCAGCGAGACCTCATCTCTACAATAAACGAAAAAATCAGCCGGGCGTGGTGGTGCATGCCTGTAATTCCGGCTACTCGGAAGGCTGAGGCGGAAGGATCGCCGGAGCCCAGCAGGTCAAGGCTGCGGTGGCCAGGAGCGGCCACTGCACTCCAGTCTGGGCCACCGAGTGAGACTCCAACTCAAAAAATAAAAATAAAAAATAATAAAAATTTTAAAAATCAGCTTAGTGACAATACTATATGGTTTCAACTAGTGGATAAGCTGCCTATATTTCTAGCGCAAACATAAACTTCTTTTATACTTTTCAAAAGCTGCCGTATGTGATGGAAAATAGCTGCAGCCGATTTTGTTAGTGCAGACCACATTTTAGAGTCAATGGTGGCTGTTCTATGTATGTAACATCGAGCTACTCACCGAGTGGAAGCTCCCCTTCTCTTATTTTTCTTATTATTTCCAAGTTGGCATTTTCATACACAGTTTGCTCTTACTTTGCTCGTATCGTGGAGTGAATTTCCACCAGTTCTCTTGTTAATATTTCTGAAGAGGAATTTCATCGCGGTTCCCGCACACCCTGCGGGCCGATGGGGAAGGACGCCGCGCACGGTCGGGCCCTGCTGCTGAGCACAGGAAGCGGCTGTATGTTTCAGGGTTAGAATTTTTCCTTTTTTAAAATTTCAGTCGCTGGGGGGATACACATCCGTTTGGGTCTGGGCTTTAAGAGCACCCACCGCCCCCACCTGTGCACGTGGTTCCTGACGGCTGATTCTTTTTATCCCTCCACCCCTTCCACCTGCTGAGTCTCCAGTGTCCATTGGCCCCTTCTCCGTGTCCTTGCAGATCCTTAGTTTCGCTCCCGCTTACCAGGGAGAACATGCGGTGTCTGGTTTTCTGTTCCCGAGGGAGTTCCCTTAGGCCAATGCTCTCCAGTTCCGTCCGAGTTGCTGCAAAGGACATTGTTTCATTTTTTTTGATAGCTGCATAGTATTCCACGGTGTTTATGTACCACATTTCCGTTGTCCACTGATGGCTGGTTGGCAGTTTAGGCTGATTCCACACCTGTGTTATTGTGAATTGTGCTGTGATGAACATGGGGGTGCTGGTGTCTTTTGTGCAACGGTCTCTGTTCTTTTGGGTAGATGCCAACTAGTGGGATTGCTGGGTCAGATGGTAGATCTACTTTTAGTCGTTTGAGAACTCTCCATACTGCTCTCCACAGAGGTTGTACTAGTCCACACTCCTGCCAACAGTATCTAAGCGTTTCCTTTTCTCCACAACCACGTCAGCGTCTGTTTTTATTTTTTGAGTTGGAGTCTCACTCTGTTGCCCAGACTGGAGTGCAGTGGCCGCTCCCGGCCACCGCAGCCTCGACCTGCCGGGCTCCGGCGATCCTTCTGCCTCAGCCTTCCAAGGAGCTGGAACGACAGGCACGGGCTACTACGCCCGGCTGATTTTTGATTTCTTGTAGAGATGAGGGCTCACCAAGTTGCCCAGGTGGGTCTCGAACCCGCGGGCTCAGGCCATCCACTCCCCTCAGTCTCCCAAAGGCGCGGGATGACAGGCTGAGCCACCGAGCCCGGCTTTTTATTTTTAAATAATGGCTGTTCCGACTGACGTAATGGGGGGTATCTCATTGTGGTTTGAGTTTGCATTTCCCCAGTGATGCGTGATGGTGCGCACCTCTTCGCGTCTGTTGGCCGTGTCTGCTGTCTTTGGCGAGCTGTCTGCTCATGCCGTTTGCCCACTTTTAATGGGGCCGTTCACTTTTTCCTTGCGGCTTTGTTTGAACTCTTTGTAGATTCTAGATTGGTCCTTTGTCAGACGTATAGTTTATGAGCATCTCCTCCCATTCTGTAGGTTGCCTATGTGTTCTGTTCATTATTTCACTGTGCAGAAGCTTTTTAGTTTAAGTCCCACTTATTTTTGCTTTTGAGGTAAATTCTTTGTCTAGGCTGATGTCCATAAGAGTTTTTTCCTAGGTTTTCTTCTGGGATTTTTATGGTGTCAGTTCTGACATTTAAGTCCTTAATTCATCTTGAGTTAATTTTTGTATATAGGGAGAGAGAGAGAGAGAGAGAGAGAGAGAGAGAGAGAGAGAGAGAATTTTGTGTTTTTGCATGCAAGCTATCCAGTTTTTGCAGCGCTGTTTGTTGAATAGGGTATTTTTTCTCCAGTGTGTGTTTTTGTCTGCTTTGTCAAAAGACCGGTAGTTTCGGTTTATTTGTGGATTCTCTCTCCTGTCCCATTGGTCCACGTTTCTCCTCTTGTACCAGTGCCCTGCTCTTTTGGCTGCTACTGCCTGCGAGTACAATCTGAAGTCAGGTAATGTGATGCCTCCAGCTTTGTTCTTTTTGCTCAGGATTGCTTTGGCTATTCTGGCTCTTGTTTGGTTCCGTATGAATTGGAGGATTGTATTTTCTAAAGAATTTTTTCAAGCAGTTACACACTGAAGAAGTAAGGCATAATAATTTCTGAACTTTTGTTTATATTGTTAATAGTGGTGTGAACATATTCTTGAGGAAAACTGACGACACTGGTATACATCAGTTTCTATACAATGCATAATTCTCCTGGAGTTTTTACATGTAGTTACAAGTCTCGCTGGCATTTATATCATGGACTTGTTTTCCATCACAGTTGTAAAATATTAAACATCTTGAAGGCTATTTTGGACTTTTGTATGTTTAACGGCTAAGTCTCACCACAGTTTGCACAGATGGACCGTTTTCAATTGTACTTAACATAAAAACCAGAAATTTCAACTGGTAGCGATGGCAAGAAATATAGGTCAGTTTAGTTATCTGCTCCTAAAAGGTCTAGATAACTTTTAGAAGACAAAGGGATTCTGCAGTTTGGGGAGGGGAGCATCTTCTGTGCTTTTTCCCCACAGGAAAGTCTGTCATTTTCTAGGGGCAAGTTTCTTTTTTTCTGGCGGGGGGGGTGTTTAAAATTCATTGTCCAGCAGACAGGCCGCTTCGGCAGGCATCGCCATGGGCTTTCTCCCGCACAGTGCAGATAGGTGCTGTTGTTGCGTCCACTCCCAGTTCCAGAAGGAAAGGCACAGCCTGGCAAGACACAAGTTCTGGGGTCCGGAAGCCAGGTGCAACCAGGAAGATGCAACACTTTGGGTCCCCAGATTAGCCGAAGTCTTCACGAGGGGAAAGAGTTAGGGTCTCCCTCCTCTCATTAAACCGTGAGAGCAGCACTTCATTCAGTCTGCACGAAACAAGATTACACAGAAAGGAATCCCAAAAACATCTTGCCGGCCCAGCTGTTCCCACCAAGACGTCAGCTCTTGAGGTGTATGACAGGTTTAGGCATACTTCTGAGGTCATAACACAGGAAAATCGAGACTCTAGCGATAAAAAATAAGTGAGGTGGACACATTTTTATAGCTTTTGCACCCTGGACTTACCTGTTCCAGCTTTGTAGCCTTCATGAAATACTCAGGGAAGGAAAAAGAATTCATCGTGACTTGGCGTTAAGACCCACCAAGAAGGTTAAGCCAGACAACTCGGACGTGGACCTGTGGCGACACCCGTCCTTCCTTGAGTTTCTTCTCCAGAATGAAGACGCAGTCCTTCAAGAGCAGGCGCTGGCAAACCCGAGGGAGTCCCCTGAGATTCCCCATGCTGGCGCCCCGTCTGGGGTCCAGGAAGGCGAAGGCCCCTCGCAAGTGTGGGGAGGCCGCTGGCACTCTCGGGGCTCCGGCCTGTACTGAAGCAGCAACACACACACGGACTCCCCCAGGACTGACCCGCTGCCCATCAAAGGCTTCCTGCTGCAGGGTCACCATTCTACAGCCTTCGTTTTCTGTTGTTTAAAGTACACCCAGGCCAGGCTCGGGGACTCAGCCTGTCGTCCCGCGCCTTTGGGAGCCCGCGGGTTCGAGACCCGCCTGGGCAGGCGAGACCTCATCCCTACAATAAATCAAAAAATGAGCCGGGTGTGGTAGCGTGAGCCACTTGGAAGGCTGAGGCGGAAGGATCGCCGGAGCCCAGCAGATCGAGGCTGCGGTGGCCGGGAGCAGCCACTGCACGCCAGTCTGGGTGACAGAGTGAGACTCCAACTCAAAAAAAAAAAAATTAACCAGTCGTGGTAGTGCGCACCTGTAGTTCCAGTTACTTGGAAGGCAGAGGCGGAAGAATCATCAGAGCCCAGCAGGTTGACGCTGGGGTGGCCGTGAATGTGTCACTGCACTCCAGCTGGGGTG
>NW_007087561.1:0-785 GCF_000164805.1 Carlito syrichta | reverse complement strand
GACAAAAAACAAAAATAAAAGGCCGGGCGTAGTGACTCAAGCCTGTGATCCCAGCACTCTGGGAAGCAAAGGTGATAGGATTGTCTGAGCCCCGTGGGGTCGAGGCCAGCCTGGGCAACATGGTGAGACCTCGTCTCTACAATAAGTAAATAAATAAGCTTTCATTAATAAAATAAAAATATACCCCTCCCCCCAAAAAACCAACAAAAAAGACGGAGAGAGGGTTGGAGGCGTATAAAACAGGTTCCTAAACAGACACAGTTTAGGGCTTGTCCACGGACCCACATACGCTGACCAAGGAAGCAGACAGGGCCCTCCCTCAGTGAGACCAAGGAGTTGTGTGCGCCACTGCGGAGCAGGAAGTTCCCACGTTCCACCTTCAAATGGGTCGCGGTCTGGACAGAGTCACTTGAGGCTGTACCAAGGTTCTATGTGCACAGTCTGTCGCCTGGAACAAAGCTACTTTGCAAGACCCGCGCTCTCCAGCATCCGAGAAATTTCGAGTCTGTCTTGGCACGGGTTTTCATTCGATCTTTCCGTTTTTGCAGAGCAGCGTGGCGAGCTGGTCGTGGACCGCCTGAGGCTGTGGTCACAACCCCCCTGAACAACCGCATGCCAGCAAGAAAAGACGACGGGAGGAGACCGGTGTCCCGCCCCTAAGAGAAGGCAGAGTCCGGAGACCTCGCTGCTGCGTCCTCCTCTTCCACGCAGTCACCTCGCGCCTGGCCGGCCGCGATCTTCTCTCCCAGGAAGCGGCCCTGGCGTCTGGGGACGTCGCCGCTGGC
>NW_007087560.1:1945-99000 GCF_000164805.1 Carlito syrichta | reverse complement strand
AGGAAGACATCCGAGCAGCCAACACACACATGAAGAAATGCTCAACCTCACTAATCATCAGGGAGATGCAAATCAAAACCACACTGAGATACCACCTAACTCCAGTCAGAATGGCAATTATCAATAACTCAGAAAATAATAGTTGTTGGAGAGGGTGTGGCAAAAAGGGAACACTCCTACACCGTTGGTGGGAGTGTAAACTAGTACAACCTCTGTGGAAAGCAGTGTGGTGACTCCTAAAAGCTCTAAACATCATCACCCTCCCATATGACCCTGCAATCCCCCTACTGGGAATATACCCTGAAGAACTCAAATCACTCTATAAAAAAGATACCTGCACACAAATGTTTATTGCAGCATTGTTCACAATAGCAAGAACCTGGAACCAACCACACTGCCCATCAAAAGAGGACTGGATTTAAAAAATTTGGTACATATATACGATGGAATACTATGCAGTCATAAAAAAGAACAAAATCATGAATTTCGCAGCAACCTGGATGGAACTAGAGTCTACAATACTGAGTGACCTCTCACAGAAACAAAGATCTGAGTATCACATATTCTCACTCATATAGTGGACCTTGGTCATCCAACGCACTACCATAAGAAAATGACTGACAGTGGTGGGAAACTATGGGGGGATGGAAGGGACTAATGGTAGTAAACATCTGTCTGGGGATGGGGAGACACCTGTTATCAACAAGGGGGCCTGAATGAAGCATATTTGTATACCTAACCCTTAACTGTACCCCACAATATCAAAATAAAAAATATTGATTAAAAAGAAAAGAAAATCCAGTTGATTCATGCTTGGACTTCTGAGCTAAAAGGCAATAAATTGGTGAATGAGTATTATTTTGAATTTCTAAGTTTACAATAATAGTTACAGAACAATAAAAGACTAATACAAACAAAAAATTTCCCTAAACAGCTTTATAGTCTGCCTCGTCGATCAAGACCTTCAGGATCATCTCCAAGGATACACTCTCAATAATTGCTGGTACATGTTAGCTAATCTCACAACTCCTTTGATATACAATCCCCCTGCTCCCTGAATACACTCAGCACTGTACCTTAGGTCTTGCTGGGATTCGACCTTAGTTATTGTTCTAGTGGTATTAGGGCTGGTAAGCACAGATCATAAAGAAGAAAAGTTTTGATGTATAAGGCACCTGCTTCATTTGAGGCCTCTACATAGTCTTCAAGGGAGGAGTAACTCTATCTTCTAGCAGGAGGCAGTAGACCACTTGTGCAGGCTCAGAGCATTCAGGGTTTCTTCATCTCCATTCCAAATCTAAGGGCTCCTCCCTTCCCTGTCAAGGCCCTGACTTTGGCATTGAAAGCTTGCCTAGGCTGACATTCAGCCTTCTTTGAAGTTCTGCTATTATGTCCTATGCCTAATTTTTAAGGCTCTCTACCCTCCAGCTGCAGGTAGAAGGATCTTTTTAAATGCTACCAAGGAGGACCTGTGACTCTCACACTTTACTTTTAATTGCTCCTTAATGGGATCTGAGCTTGTCTCATTCTCCCTTAAATGCATCAGTAGTGTTTAGCAACTCCACAGCTCTTATAGCTTATATTTCCCCCTACCTTTCAAGTGTCAGACACATTGTATAAGCAAGGGGTCTCCTCCTACCCATATCCTAACCCAACTCACTTCAGGCTAAAGATTTAGCAATCATACTGCTCCATCATGCCAGGGACTGTGTCCACCTTCCACCAGTGATGAGGTCCTCATTACCATCAAGCCAGTGAGTGGTCCAACACCAGAACTCCATTCCTAGAGTATAATTTACCACTCCTGGTACCAATTGTCTTCAGTTAGTATCCCTAGAATCAAAAACTGTGATTAAGAATTGTTCACAGGAATCATTGGGAAACAGGCTGGAACAGAGGAAAAACTATACAAGGATGTAGTCTGCGTTAGAAACTTGCTTCAGCCTAATTTCACAGGGTGCTCTGGAGCATAAGTAGCGCCATACAGTTATTCCCACCTTGGAGCAAGGGGCTGTTTTTTTTGTACCCGTATGTCAGTGAGGCATTAGCTGTGGACTGCCCCTAACAGGAGATGAAGAGAATGACCTCCCTAGAAAGGCGGTCCTGCTCAGCCAAGGTCAATTTGCTGCAGAAAGTAACAGCTGTGAACTGTTAGCAGGCAACCCTCCCAACAGCTGAGGAATAAGTGCATCATCTGGCAAAGGAGATCTGGGTGGGGCACCCAGGGAATCCACTCTATAGCCCTTCTATAATTACAGGTTTGAGCATCGTACTCTGACAACCACCTGCATGATCTTACCCTGTTACTCCCTCACCTCTGACTCCATTTCCAATTATTATCCTCACCTCTGACTACACTGATCTCCTTGCTGTTCCTCAAACAGGTCAGTGTTGTCTTTCCACTTGTTCCCTTTGCTCGGAATAGTTTTCCCAAAATCTTGGCATGATTGGCCCCCTCACATCACCTTCTCACTAAGACCTATCATGGCCATTCCACTTAAATTATAAACCAGCCCAGCACTCCCTAACCTCTTTCCCTGATTTATTTTACTCTATTGCACTTATCACCATCTGACATTTACTGTATATAATTTAGTTATCTGATCATTGTCTGACCCCACAACCACCACTAGAGTGTTAGATCTATGAGAGTAGGGATTCTTTCGGTTCTGTTTGCTACTATATATCTTAGAACAACGTTTGTTGTTACAAACACTCAGTAAATGACTGTTTGGTGAATTAACTAATTAACTTTCTAGTTATTAATACCTTTTAAAGAAATGATAAAAGAGAAGCCCCTTGCTACGAATTACTGTAAAGTTTAAAGCAGGTTCTCAAACTCAAGCGTGCATCAGAAACACCAGGAGGACTTGTTAAATCACAGATCGCTGAGCCCCTTCCCCATAGTTTCTGATTCAGTTAATCTGGAACAGAGTCCCCAAATTTACATTTCTAATAAATTCCTATATGATGCTGATGTTTCTGGTCCAAGGAACCCACTGAGAACCACTGGTGTAAAGATGAAATATATATTGTAAAATGACCTAAGAATTGCTAAAAGTTTTCACAACTTATAAAAACCCCAGGTGGGAATAATAAGTAAAGGCATTTTTCCCAGGATTTTTCTTTGGAAGATCATAATCATATTTTAAAGTGCCTTTAAATCTTTTACATGGTTTATAGTAATTGCATCAAAAGATGAATGATTTAAGATCTTCATTCCAAGTTGTATGATAGAACATTAAAAACCAATAAATTATTTATTAATTTTAATAATGTGCAAAAATGTTTATGTTTTAATGTTAAACATAAAGGTGGTAAAGTTGAATATATGCAAAATTTAATTTCAACTAAGTAAAATAAGCACAGAAAAATATTAGAAAAAGTTACATCTATAGTAACTATGATTTTCTTTGGGTAAAGGAATTATTGTAAGAGATTTTGTTTCTTTATGACTTTCTAATTTTTCTATAATAAGCACATATTACTTTAATAACCAGAAAGGTACAAATACACTTATTTTCAAAGTTAGGATTTATCCTCTCAGAAGACAGAAAAATAGAGAGACAACGTTGAAATATAAACAGACACAAAACTAACATCAAAAAAGTATAGGCTAGGTTTAAACCATCATCTTTCTCTTATTAAAATTAAGATATTCATAAATATCTAAAGGACTTATACTAACAACTCATGTTTAATTGCTTTAATTGAATTAACATTAATAATAGTTCATTCCCACCCCTCCAAATAGCTTTTTAAAGAAATGTTATTAATTCTTTGCTTGTTTTCACAATTTCAAGGTATAAAATCTACATATAGAGTTATTAAAAATAAACTCAAGTACCTTAATTAGGATTACATTTGAAAAACTCCCTTGTTGATTTTCCATTTAAGGACTTTATGAAAATATTTCAGTCATGTACAAAATGAAAGAAACTAGGAGGTTAATTAGCATGAAATTCCAGTTTCTCTCTACTCTAGGTTGAATGTGAGGTGACATGCTTCGAAGCAACTCCCCAAAAAGTCACTCAGTGTTACACAGACTGTCTTTCTGGGATCATTCCACTTCAAAAAGATATTTTATAAAATAATCATACAAGAGTGGTACTTAGGGAAACAACATTGCATCTGTTTTTAAAAATTAAACTGAGCAAACAAATTTCAGTTAGTTTAGAGAACAAGTGCCTTAAAATTATATTCATGTAAGCTTGACTTTAGAACCATGTAAATATTCTATAAAACAAAATTAAATTTAAAAGCAATTCCTAAAATATTCAAAAGCAAAATGACACAAAGGAACACAACTGTGTATCCAGTTGGTGTCATAACTGAACAAAGAGGTGCTAGTCCAAGTGACTTTGAAACAGTAATTTGAGTGTTTCATTTATACTGAGATATATCCTAATGACAAAAAGCCCAATTAAATTTGAATTTCAGAGCAACAAATCACATTTTAGTATAGGTATATCCCAAACATTGGAACATTGGGTAGAACATATTTATACTAAAAATACTTGTACTAAAAAAGTATACACTGCTGCAAAGAGCCATGGGCGAAAATCACAACACAAGCCCAGAGCACACAAAGAGCCACAGGCAACCAAGTAGCTGACCTCCTTCTTAAACATGTCCAGTGGGACTCTACATCAACACAAGCCTAGAGTTCAGAGAGCCACAGGCAACTAAGTTGGGGCCTCCACACCAAATGGTTGAAGTGCTGCTTTGCTTGAAGTTTCCCATTAACCACAGTTGCCCCCATGCTCCTCAAAGCAACAAACAGGGCTCTTTGTGTAACAGCAAATAAAAACATCTTTTATGAAAGCAGAATCCATCAGTTGGAATATAACCAGACAGCATCCATAGATTTTTGGAGTCTGACTAATGTCTTCTGGAAAAATTGTTCTTTAAAAATGATTTTGTTTATGTACTTCATGTTTCACTCCCTGTTCCTTTATAACTTGAGGACTGAATCTTTGTTCATGGTAGTTCAGCAATATCAAATGTTCGCTCTTTGTTATAATCTTATCTTTGTAAGCCATGAAGGACAGGGTAAACAGAAAACAACGTGAATAGTAGAATAGGTCACAAACATATCTGAATGGAATTACTTTTCATAAACTTAAACCCACTTGCTATGAAGTAATATAAGACAACAGCATCAAGTCTTAAAAAAAAAAACATACATTGTCTGCATTTTCTCTTTAACTGGGTGTTCTGTTTTTTTTATCTGGCAACCCTATACTGGAGGAAACTGGGTAAAAGATACACAGGACTCCTCTTACCGTGTTTTTTGCAGTTTCCTATGAATATATAATCATTTCAAAATAGTTTTTGTTTTTTGTTTCTTAGAGATGGGGTCTCGCTCTGACTCTCAGACTGGAGTGCAGTGGTGCAATCATAGCTCACTGCAGCCTCAAACGCCTGGGTTCAAGCACTCCCCCTACCTCAGCCTCCCAAGTAACTGAGACTACAGGCACATGCCATCAAACCCAGCTTTTAAAAAAAGTATTTTTTAGTTGAAAGAGGGGAGTTTGAAAGATAGTTAGCTCACGGGAGTTTAGATCATCTCAAACTACCCATAGATAAGGCAGAAAAAAAATGATACCTAGAATATTTTCTTAAGATTAGTAAATGCAAAAAAGCAGTTGTCATGGGCTAAGACATGACATGAAATTATTTAATACAAGGGCAAGATAAATTGTGGACTTAAACTATTGGTGAATTGTGTTATGGCTAGCTAACAGAGGAGGTGAGAAGAAACATGGACTAGAAACCATTTCTCAGGCAGGCTCGGTGGCTCAGCCTGTAATCCTGCACTTTGGGAGGCTGAGGTGAGTGGATTGCCAGAGCCTGCAGGGTTCGAGACCCGCCTGGACGATTTGGCGAGACCTCATCTCTACAATAAATCAAAAAATCAACTGGGCGTGGTAGCGCATGCCTGTAATTCCAGCTACTCGGAAGGCTGAGGCGGAAGGATCGCCGGAGCCCAGCAGGTCGAGGCTGCGGTGGCCAGGAGTGGCCACTGCACTCCAGTCTGGGCAACAGAATGAGACTCCAACTCAAAAACAACAACAACAACAACAAAAACAAAAGTCATTTCTCTGTCCGTGGTGCTGGACTGACAATGAAGAAATTGTATTTAAATTCAATACAAATGTTTCTTTTTTAAAAAAATTATACCTTGGACCATTGTAAAATGTATGACTTTATCACTTTTCCCTTTAGATAGTCATTCTGCAGACCTGAAATTGCATTAAAGGCAGTAACAGCAGAATTTACAAATGAAAGTTAAAAATACAAGAAAAACTCTTCCAGAAAAACATTGTTCTTTATCATTGATATAATTTTTTCTTCAATTGAAGAATTGTTTTCACAGAATATCAAACTGTTTATTCTGAGTCATTTCAACACCAACCTGAAGTGGGGAAGAAAAAAATAGCAGTACCCTTCTTGCTAATCTCAGTCACATTTTCAATTTGGGGGGGGAAATGAAGAATCAACTTTCTTTTTCCTGGGTTTGGGGGAGGGAAATAAGGTAAGAAGGAGAGAGTACTATAAGAGTGAACAAAAATATCACAGCACCAGCACACATGGTGAGTGGGTAGAGTGGGAGAACACTACAGAAATGGATATGCATGACCTCACCATGAGCACTCCTAAAATATCCTATAAAGATGGAAGGATTAACAGCTTATTCAACACTGTGTGTACAGATGCACAGAGCAGACCAACAGCTCAATAATCACTCCTAGCCTGTCAGCTTCGTTGAAAATCGGTGCTTAAAACTCAAGATAGTTTGCTCAAAGAATTGTTTATTTTAAAAGTATATCTTCCATTTAGCAACATGCCTGAAACAGGCTTCTCCTCCTGAAACCAGTGTAACCAAATCTCTCACCCAGTAATGGGTATTACTTTGCAGAAAACCACCAGATAAGGTAGAGTCAAGAGTTTTCATGGTAAACATTGCGCAAGCATTTGAACCATAAACGTTTCTTGAGTGCCTGCCCTTTACTTAGCACTGAGTTAGATACAAGGGTTTACAAAGATGAAATAATGCACACCTCATCGTTAACAAGCTTATATCCAATTTGAAGAGAATATAAAGATTATACAAAGTTGAAAGTTTCATTCAAAAACTTTGAAGAGTTGAAAATTGACATCTTCATAAACATCTGCTCGACACTTTCAAGTTTGCAGAGTACTTCCACATATTTTACCATTTAATCCACACAATAACCCTATGAGGTAAGAAGCTTTGTTAAACCCCAGGAATCCAGCTTTGGAGAGGAAAATAAAATATTCCTAAACACTGCCTCCAATGGTATTAATTGATTTGATCTTCTGACTTAGAGATGAGAACAGTTGACCTCCTTGGAGGCATATTCATATCCCTAACAATATATTTCCCAATCTTTGAAATACAGTAGATACTCGATAAATGCCATTGAAAGTAAGTTGCATTATGTATTAGTAAATGTTACAGATGAAGAAACTGTAAGAACAGCATATCATACAATGTGATATTCATTGCATTAGCCCAATGTTTGACATAGACATTCAGTAAATAGAATGAAAGTAAACTAGTAGGACAGATTCTAATAATAGAGTGCTTGCTACATGCTAGATATTGTTCTAAGCTCTCTCTATATATTTCCTCATATAAACCTCATGACAAATGTATGCAGTATGGACTGTTATTATGCTTATTTTTTCTAGAAAAAGCAAGCTGAACCTCAGGCAGATTAACTAACTTACCCAAGGTAACTCAAAAAATTAAGAGTTTATGATATTTTCATTATTCACCCAGTAGTCTATAATGCTAATAGTCACTTTAGAAATTTAGAGGGAAAGATTGCTTCAGGCTGAATTGGTCAAAAAATATTTTATGCCAAAGAAAAATAGAAAATAGGTCAGCAAATAGCTGTCAGATTTGATCAAGTGAGAAGAGGGCACTCCAGGACAGTGAGGAAGAATGATAAAATGCATAGAGAAAAAGATCACAAGGAATGTGTATCATTCAGGGTCAGCAACAGCAGCAACTGTAACGCTGAAAATCTCAATGGCTTAGTAGTTCATTTCTTATTCATGTAAGTCCAAAAACTATGTTCCTGGGTATATGGTTGCCTTTCTTAATGACTTGCCTTCAGACACCCAGACTTCTTCTGTCTGGTGGCTTTATCAGCTCTGGTGTCTTGGGGTGTACTGCTGGATTCTCTGCAACTTGCTAGGAGACAAAGGAAGAGCAAGTATGTAAAAAGAAGCATTCTTGTTTTTATAGGTAAAGTCTGGAAGGTGCTCAATTAACTTCCACCTTTAATCCACAGGCCTGGACTCGGTACTATGGCCACACACAACTGTAAAGGAGACTTGGAACTGTAATCTAGCACTGTGCCTGGGAGGAAGAAAAGATATGGAGGTCTTGACTACAACATGCAAACTGGAAATTCTTCCATGTGCCATAGAAAGCTCTTAGAGTTCCGGTCTGGTCTTAAGGTGTCATTTATCATTGACCATGATGGCAAGAGCTGACTGAAAGGGTAATAATCAAGCATAATATTCACCCTAGTGTTAGCAACCACCTACAGTTTGTTCCATGAATGGCTACCTTCCTTCAGCATTATGTTCTCATTTGGGAAAATGTGACATCCTTAAGCAATAAAATGGGCATAGAAAAATTATCTATCCAAGGAAACCCTGCACAAAATCTACAAGAAAAAAATCAGGAAAAAAGGCAACATGGAAACTCGACCACAAGAAAGAAAATTTCATTTAGGTTTGTAAAAGGAGAGGGAAATGGAAGAACTAGAAGGCAATCAAGAATGTGTGCAAAAAGTAAAGAACAAAGAGTGAACATGCCAAAAATAGCTTATTCAAGGGATGAGTGGGAAAAATGTAGGGGGAAAAAGGAGATGACAGAGAATTAAAGACAAGATTCACCCACCACCCTGAAAGCAAGGGAATGAGTCTCTAACATGATTGACAAAGACCCTTAAATTTGTGTTTTATGACATATATTGCTTAAAAAGGGAATAGAAACTCTTCTTTCTCCCTATATTGTCATCCACCCACAAGGATTGTCCCAAGGTATTCTAATAAACATCAATAAGATAACAGCACTAAGGCTGGAAAGGCCAAAACTGCTGTCTGTTGGCTTCATATCTTTCCCTTTCATTTACTCTTCCAGAATATGGCTTCTCTCCCCACCAACCCACTGAATCCATTCTGATCAAGGTCACAAACAATCACTATCTTGTTAGACCCAGTGGTCACCTCTCTGTCCTCACACTTAATGTCTTCTCAGCTGTCCTCAACATAGTTGATTGTTGTCTCATTCTTGAGATAATTTCCTCTCATGGTTTCAGTGACATCCCACTTTCCCTAGCTGGTTTTTCATGCTTCAGCTGATCGCCAAATGTTGGTAAGCCCCAGAGTCCTCTTCTGTATCTTACCTTGATGGGATAATGCACTTCTATAGTTTTGAATACCATTGATATTCTAATAACCCTCAAACTATACCTTCTGCTGACATGGCATCTCCTCTTGGCACACTGCTGTCCAAAAGATCCTCTAAATTACTGATGTAGAGGGAAACAAAATTAATCATTCCCTCTCTCCACCAAACCCATTTCTCCACCTGTCTTTCTCATCTCAGTAGATGGCACCATCAATCACCCAGTTGGTCAAGCCAAACCATAGGGTCTCTCAAGTTTTATTTTGTTTTTCCTCTCCATCAATGCCTACAACCAATCCAACTGCAAGTTCTTTCAACTCTCCCTTGAAAAAACCCAAAGTGTCAATTTCTCTCTATCAACACTGATTCTACATGGCCCATAACATCATCAACTCTCACCATCAGCATTTCCTAGCAGATTTTTCTGCTTCTACTCTTTCCTCTTTCTAAACTATTTTTCACTCAGAATGTCAGTGATCTTTAAACCAAAAGTCAGATGTTATTGCCCTATTTAAAACTCTTTCATGACTTCCCATTGTTTTAAAAATCAATTCAAGCTTCTAAAAATCACTGAAAAATGTCTACCTCCCTAAACTGATCTCATCAAACCCTACCCCCTTAATATTTTCCAGTCACCCTAGCCTTCTTTGTTCCTCAATCAGACCAAATCCCAACATCTTCTTAATAAGCTCCTATGCATTCTATCTCATTATTCTGTTTCTTTCATTCTTAGTATTTATAGCAACTTAAGGGAACAAATCCATAAATGAAATCATTATTTATTACTTGTCTCGTTCACTAGATTACACAGTACATGAGGGCAGAGACTGTGTTATGCTATTCTATGTTATTCACTATGTATCCATGTTACTCACTGCTGTATCTTTAGTATCCAGCACTAAGAGCTTATTGAGACAATCCTCAATAGGAATTTGTAGACAATAGGAATGGAGGAAATGGGTCTCCTTTGCCATCCACATCATCCACCCGTACTGTCTTCTAATCAAGGTCTAAAACCTGCTGGGATCTCATGAGAGACAAGAGCAGCACAACAAAACTCTAAACTGTTGCCAGGCAGTGGTGTTCCAAATAAAAGTTTAAATAGAGCTGTTTTGGCATGAAGGAGGGGCATCAGAAAAAGTGGAAAGAAGCAGAAAATTGTTGCTATGTGCCACTGGGGCTCGGAGGAGCCTGAGGGGATAGGGGGTAGAAATCACAAAGCAAAAGTTTTAGAACCACCACTCTTGGCTTTCACTTCCCAGCCCACAATAACCACCAAAGTGCAATCATTCTATTTCCAGGGTTCTATTTCTAGGCTGTAAGAATGGAGCAAATTTTAGAGTATTACAGACTTTCACAGGAAAAAGAAAAGATTACCTAAAAAATATGTTCACCTTTGCCAAGAACTGCTTCCAAACACAAACCCTAGCTTGTCACACCTGCCCCATTTCCCCCTTTTTCCTTCTTTGCTACTACCTACTCCCTCATCTCACCAGATACATCTGGTACCATAAGAATTAGCTAGCATATCCCAAGCAATTTGAGCTCTTCAAATGGAAAGTGTTCCAGAAATAAAAATAAGGTGCTAAATAGTTACAAGTCGTTTCTACCAGAATTATTGTTGAGATTTTCTATTTTTCTATTTTTAAGTTTTCGCCCTTATGTTTTGTGGAAGATAATGCCAAAGCATGTGATATTTCACCATATGATTAGTTCTCAAGTAAGGGACACAAAACTAGTATTATCTGGAGCCACATTTTCTATTTTCTCTTGAAAATATGCACCAACCTAAAAGAAGAATAAAAACTTTTTCTCTGTCCAGAGTTTGACAAATTGTATTCAAACTTTTTGCAGAATACAGCCTTTAGGTACTAGATTTAAATACTCCTTTAGCTAACATTTACTGTGTGCTATGTGCATTTACACATATACCTACTGTGTGCCAGGTATAGTTGCAAAAACTTTCATGCTTACTTTAATCTTCATAACCATTCTCTGAGCGAGGTAGTGTTGCCCCAATTTAGAGATGAAAAACTTGAAAATTAGAGTTTAAATAACTTGATCATGTTTATAAAGGCTATGGTCATTTTTGTGTGCTTATGGTATGTAGTAGACAGAACAATGCCCTCCTCCAAAAAAAATATGTCCACACCTTGATCCCTGGAAACTGTGGATGTGTTGCCTTAATGGTAAAAGTAACTTTGCAGATGTGTGGTTAATTAAGAATTAGCCTGCACTATCCAGGTGAGCCCAATGTAATCATAGGATTCTTATATGAGAGGGAGGTAAGAGAGTTAATCAGAGGAGATCTGGTGTGACAGAAGCAATACAATGCTAGAAAGGCCCACAAGTCAAGTATTGCAGAAGCCTCTAGAAGCTGGAAAAGGCAAGCAGACAAATTCTCTCCTAAAGCCTTCAGAAGGAACACAGTCCTATCAACTTTAGCTCATTGAGACCCATTTTGGATTTCTGACATCCAGAACTTAAGATAAATTAATGTTTGAAGTCACAAAGTTTCACAGCATCAACAGGCTCCAAGTGTCCTGTTCACTTTACCACCTTCAGCATCTATCATAGTGCCATCTGCCTGGTTGTTTGTGCTGGAGGTTGTTGTTAATGTTAATTCAAACCATATCTGACATTATCCATTTTCATGGCAAGAGAAGAAAATTATTATTATTTGAATAAAGCTAGTTACTTTTTAACATCACCTATGTAAATATTTTTACCACTTTCCCCAATATTTGTAACATTTTTAATTTTTTAAAAAATCAAATAATTTAATTGGGATTAGAAACAAATAGACTGAGAGATATTAATTGGTCTTCCTCAAAATTCTTTGAATTCCATCCTTGGGCTAAGCTAAATCATCAGAAACCTATATGCTTGCCTACCTTCTCCTTACTCTAGAACTGTCTTTATAGAACAATATTTTAATACTAAACATTGGTTTTCACTGAGGACCAAAAAAGAAAGAAATTTTAAAGCCCTAGCTTTTTAAAATAAAATGTTTAAACAAATTTTTATGTTACCAAAAATCCCTTTAACATAAGAAACCTAGTGATAACCCTCTTTCAGTTCTACCCATAAAGACAATGTTAGTTTTTTCTGGAGAAACTGAGGTGGCTTTAACTAGAAAAAAAATGCAAGTTATAAAGCTTATTGAATTTCTCCCTCTCTTTTTTTTTTTCACCCTAGTCACCAGCAGGCACAGAGCTAAATTTATATGAAATCTATAACTTCTTATAGAAAGAGCATTCATGCTAGAGTCTTTCTCCTTTTCCTATTTTGAAAATTCTTTTATTTTTATTTTGTGGTCATTATTTTATAGTATTATCTAGCTTTCTTCAAACCATTTTTGAAGGTTAGGAGAATATAAATGAATCAATAAATAATATATTGAACCACATTCTAAATTCAATATTTATTACTGTCTTAATGAACATCCAAGCTTTTTTTTTATATGCCATGAAACAATGAAATTACAAATCCCCCAGATAGTTGGAAGAGGGGTGGGGGGGCACACTTAATAGCAAGATCCTGGGAATAAGCACAGAGAAAATGATATCCACACAGTAGGAAAATCTTTTTCAGGTAACATTCAACCTAGAAGATGTCCATTTTCTGCTGAAAACCAAGATGAGCTAAGAATATTTGCAAATAACTATGGAGAGTCAATAAGAACAAATGACTTAAAACAAATAATGAGAAACCCAAGAGATTCAAAAAACTCAAAAAGAACTATTACTAGATGAATTCTGCAACTGCTGCTAGCAGTGTGTGAATGTTAAGCAATAAGCCCCTTCCGGACATTCCTTTGCTTAAATTGTGGTAGCCTCTGTGGCGTCTCTCTCCTGGTAAGTTCAGTGTTGTTTCAAACCTCCTGCCTGCTCACTAAACCTAGCTTATCTGGCATTCCATTCCGCCCGTTTGGCAGTTACTTGTCCATCACAAGTAACTAAGCCTGAGCCCGCACAAATCGAACTTAAATCAGCCAATCAAAGTCTTTGTAACTGCGTCATATAGTTTTTATCCAATCCTGTGTGCACAAGTTTGTAAAGCCACCCCACCCCTTCAGAATTATGTATAAAAGGTGCGTGTTAGCCTGGGTTGGGGCTCTCATCCCTGAAGCTGCTGCATCGGCTTCAAACATGAGCCTAGACTCGAGCCTGAATAAAGACCCTCGTGTGTTTGCATCGGAGCTGGCTCTTTGGTGGTCTCTCGGATTTTGAATTTTGGGTTTAACATTTGGAGGTTCCACCGAGATCTGAGAGACCTCCTAGACCTCGGCCTGGAGCGTCTCAATGCCGGCGGGTGAGTGCACTCTATCGTCTTTCTGTCTGCCTGTTCGTTAGCTTGTCTGTCTGTCTGCTTGTTTGTTACTCGTTTGTTAGCGCGCTTCTTGTAAGATATCGATATCCAACCCGTAAGGCCGGAAGAAGGTATGGGCGGACGCGCCCTGGGGCTGCCGGCCTGGGATCCTGGGAGACGTCCCAGGCCCCCATCTGGAGGACAGGGCGGAAGCTGTCTATCCTCACCTGTACCTGTAAGAGAGTCCAGCTGCTGAGAGGCGCGGACTCAGCCTGTGTTCAGTTTAGCTCCTGGACGCACTGGCGGGCCGGCGAGAGGGGGGTCATCTGGTATGCCCGATTTTTCAGGTACACACCAGGCCCACACGATAAACAATTTTAACAGTTTGAAATTCATTCCAAACAATAAAAGTAAAGATTCTACATTTTAAAGTTTAAACTTTGAATAATTCAAAGGCTGAGAAGTTTCTAAAGTCACTGTCAGATCTGGTATATGGTATTGCCCAGTCTGTGACAGCATTGGACACAATATACAGTAAGGGATAGTAATTAACCAGTACCATAAAAGACGACAACCAGATGAGGAAGAAGCCGGAGACATTTCATGGTCATTCCTAGGTAAGGCCTTTGCCAACTCCTGAAACAAGACCAACTGGAAGGTAACTTCAGAACCAAACTATGATTACAGTTCATGTTTTTTAAGTTTTTCAATCCAAAAACATTTATTTGATACCTTTTTGTGCTAAATACTGCATTTGACGCCTGGAAATCAAAAGATGGTCTGAGTCTAAAAAGAGCTCACATTCTAGTGAGGAAGACAGACATATGAACAAATAATTATAAGGCTACCAAGAGTTGCAACTAGAATAGTATGTGGGAAACACAGAGGCTAAACACAGAGGAAAACCTAAGGAAGGGAATAAAATAGAACATAGATTATGAAGCAAGATACTTAATGTTTGAGGCAAAGAAGGGACAGAAGAGAACTCCAGGTAGAGGACAAAATATAGGAAAAGTCATGAAAGCATAAAATTTTATGTCTGGTTCAGAAAAAATATACAAAAATCAAGGTAGTAGTGGGGAGCAGGGAAGAAACTAGGACACATTAAAGGTTTCTGAAGAGAGAAGTGGCATGACAGATTTTTACTTCTAAAAGTTCTCCCTGGGGCAATAGCTGACTAAATTGTTTCAGACCAAGAATCCTGCTGAGAACAATTAGAAAAGCTGGGGGGGAGGGGTGTAAAATACTCTAGCTTGAATGAATCACAGAACTACCAAGGCAATGAGAATTTGCAGAGTCAAGATCCAGAAGAAGAAAGAAACCAAGAATCTTGAAACAGGCATTTGGGAATACTTTTACCATTGAGGCTATTGCCAATTACAAAAGTGAAAGCAGCAGTTGAGAGACTAAAAAGGCTAAATATAACAGAGCACAAGGAGATCAAAAGAAAAAAATGAGTTCATACTGCCAAGGAAAAGGGGTCCTGGTAAACATCCCAAGCTATCAGTCAGGACCACAAAAGGGTACACTCTAGGAGAAAGAATAAACCGGAAATGAAACAGCCCTCAAAAGGATTAAAGCTCAGCTTTAAGTCATCTTAATTTCTGACTGGATAAAGGTGATTACCCCCATGCCTAGTTGTCTAACAAATGCAAAAAGTAATCCTCTCTAGAGAAAGTTTGTAATACCTAAAACCTTGATACATCTATAAAAATTTTAATGCAAATATCTGGCACTCAATAAAAAATAATCAGGCGTATAAAGAAATAAGATGTAACTGAAACCCAAGGTTTAAAAAAAAAGACCCACAGGAAATCCAGATAATGACACAATGACCATAATAATATGTTCAAAACATTAATCACAAGTGAAGAATTTTAGGAGAGAAGTGGAAACTATAGAAAAGAAATTGATGCACTTCTTCTACTGAGTAAGACAAAGGCAGCACATTCCACCCTGTCTTTTACTCTCAACACAGCTATAATATCTAAGAATAAATTCAGCAGCTACTTTCAGAATTAATTCTGAAAGGTAATGTCTAAGACATGAATGTGGAAAGAAGACCTTTGTTCAAAGTATCACTGAACCAGCAGTGAGTTTTCCCTTTTTTGTCCTCTGCTATCCCCTGATGTGGACTCAAGGCAACTTGAAACCAGGAAGTGGGCACCCAGGCATAAAGACAGAGCTCTAGGAGAATCTCTTTAATTCTAGCTTAAGGAGCCGGGTTCGGTGGCTCAGCCTGTAATCCCGCGCCTTTGGGAGGCTGAGGTGAGTGGACTGGCAGCCCACGGGTTCGAGACCCGCCTGGGCAGCAAGACCTCATCTCTACTATAAATCCAAAAAAAAACAAAATCAGCCGGGCATGGTAGCGCATGCCTGTAATTCCGGCTACTCGGAAGGCTGAGGCAGAAGGATCACTGGAGCCCAGCAGGCGAGGCTGCGGTGGCCAGGAGCGGCCACTGCATTCCAGTCTGGGCGACCGAGTGAGACTCCAACTCAAAAAAAACACACACACACACACACAAAAATTCTAGCTTAAGGAAAGGGAAAAGAGATTTATAACACTGAAAAAGATAGGGAAAAATTCCCCATTTTTCTTTTTTCCCCTAATGTCTCACCCTCTAGACCACAGATAATACTGCAGAAAGAAGCAGAAACAGCAGGGGCAACAGAGACCTCAGGAAACAGCAGGGGCAACAGAGACCTCAGGCATACACTCAATATATCCAATCAAAAGCCAAAAGTTTCTTCTTTAAAACACTAGAAATAATGTGTAAACCCCTACCAAGACTGATCAAGAAAAAGAGAGCATAAATACTCACTATAAAGAATTAAAAATGAAATATCACTACAGATCTCACAGTCTTTAAAATTATAATAAGAAATATAACACCCTTATACCCATAAGGTTTAACAGTTATAACCTTGATACCTGATGTGGTACTTCTCTTCTTGGGCCCCTGAGGCTCTCCAAGGCATCCTTTGACATCTAGGTGGAAGTAGTCTTGCCCTCACAGCTCTTGCATTCTTTGCGCCTATAGAGTCAGCACCACATGGCTGCTGCCAAGGTTGACCCCTTCTGCCTCCTGAAAGAGCAGCCTGAGCTGCACCTGGGCCCACTTGAGCTACACCTGAGGCAGCTGAGGAGCCCTGTGCCAGAGTAAGTGGAGCAAAAACTTGAGATGAACCTGGGCAGTGAGTCCTGAGGTCCCATGGGCACCCCCGGAGGAAGACAGGGAAAACACTTCTGCCCCCAAGGCCCTGACACTTAGCCTGTGATGGGAGTGGCAGCCTCAAAGATCTCTGAAATACCTTCAGGGTCATTCTCCCACTGTCTTAATGAATAGCATCTGTCTTCTTCTTATCCATACTAATCACCTTATCCAAAATTCACTTGGGCACACCCTTTGTTTTCTCTCCAAAACACACATTTTGTTTCTTTACAACATAGCCGGGCTGAGAATTTTTCAACTCTTTATAAGTTCTGCTTCCATTTTGAGTATAAATTCTATCTTTATTTCATTTCTCTCTTCACACAATTTACTATAAGCCTTCAAAATAAGCCATGCTGCACCCTTAACACTTTGCTTAGAGAGTTCTTCTGCCAAGTATCCTAATTGATTGTTCTTAAATTCTGCCTTTCGTGAAACACTAGGACATGGGCACAATCCAGTCAAGTTCTTTGCCACTTTGTAACAAGGATATCCTTTCCATACCTTGTTCTTCATTTCCATTCGAGACCTTATCAGAATGGTCTTTACTGTCCATATTTCTACCAACATTCTGTTCACAACCACTTAAAAAAATCTCTAAGAAGATTTAGGCTCTCTCTACAGCTCTCGTCATCTGAGTCTTTACAAGAATTGCTCCATTCACAGCAATGTGGGCTTTTTCTAGCATGCACCTCCAAATTCTTCCAGCCTTTACCTATTACCCAGGTCCAAAGCCACTTCCACATTTTTAGATATTTGTTATAGTAACACCCTACTTTTCAGTACAATTTCGTCTTAATCCATTTGTGCTATAACAAAATTCCTGAGACTGGGTAATTTGTAGAGAACAGAATTTTTTTTTATTTTAAAGATGAGCACTACAGTTCAGGATTAGGTATACAAGTGCTCATCGTACAGGTAATGTTTGGGCCTCCCTTTGGTCCCCACTTTGCCTGAGAACAGAAATTTATTTCTCATTGTTCTGAAGCTGGGCAATCCAAGAATAAGGCAGCAGTAAATTTGGTGTATGATAAGGATTGGCTATTCTCTGTTTCCAAGATGGTTCCTAATTACTGCACACTCACATGGTGGAAAAATGGACCAAACTTGCTCTTTCAAGCCCTTTCATAAGAGCACTAATCCTTTTTATAAAGATGAAGCACTCATGACCTAATTACTTCCCAAAAGGCCCTACTTCTTAATACTTTCACATTGAGTATTAGGTTCTAACAAATGAAATTTGGAGGGACACACACTTTCAGACCATAGCACCTGACAAGGACTTTTTAAAAATTTTTATTTTAAAGATGTGGGGTACAATTCAGGGTAAGGTATATAAATGTTCATTATGCAGGTACCCTTGTTGATGAGATATGTCCCTCCCCTGGCAGTTTCCCTCAACTGCCAATCCCACCCCCCCACCCCCCCAACCCTTACAGCCCCCAGCCCCCACATTTTCCCACTACTGTACAAGGACTTTTTAAAAGGAAAATCATAGGCTATTCTCTCTCCTATACATAAATGCAATAACTCTAAATAAAATTATAACAAACTCAGTCAAGCAACACGTAAAAAGGATTATATATGATGAAAAGTTGTATTTATTCCAGGAATGCAAATTTGTATTACTATTCCAAAACATCAGTCTATATCATTTACCACATTAACGGAATAAGGGAGAAGCAGCATACTGTCATCTCAAATGATGCCTCAAAAAAGCATTTGATAAAATGAAAACTTTCTGTATGATTTAAAAGACCAAACAGAAACAAAGAACTGCGTACCACATGCACTCACTCATAAGCAGACCCTGAACATTTATCATAATACTATAAGAAAGGGATTGGCAGTAGTGTGAAACCTCCAGGGGAGGAGGTGGCACATAATATCAATAAGGGTACACAATCTCAAACCAGGCAAAGTGGGGTTCCAAAGGGAGATCCAAAGTTACCTGTAAAATGATCACTTATCTACCTAATCCTGAATTGTATCCCACGTCTTTAAAATAAATGAATTAAAACTGTCTTTATATATATATAAATTTCTTTTTTTTATTATGATGCTGTGGGGTACAGTTAAGGGTTAGGTATACAATTACATTTCATTCAGGTACCCTGTTGATATGAGGTGTTTCCCCATTCCCAGACAGATATTTGCTACTATTAATCCCATCTCCCTCCCCCCCCATAGTTTCCCAGTACTGTCAGTCATTTTCTTATAGTATTACATTGGATGTTTAAGGTCCATTATATGAGTGAGAACATGTGATACTCAGATCTTTGTTTCTGTGAGAGGTCACTCAGTATTATAGACTCTAGTTCCATCCAGGTTGCTGTGAAATTCATGATTTTGTTCTTTTTTATGGCTGCGTAGTATTCCATCATGTATATGTACCACATTTTTTAAATCTAGTCCTCTTTTGACGGGCAGCATGGTTGTTTCCAGGTTCTTGCTATTGTGAACAACGCTGCGATAAACATACGTGTGCAGGTATAAACATGTCTTTTTTTAAAAAGACAAAACATAGTTTAGCAAACAAAAAATAGAAGAGACCTCAATTAATCCTATTAATGTAACTACCAAATGCTTACAATAAATACCATTCTTAATTATAAAATACTCAGTTTCCCCGATCAAGAACAAGATAAAGTTGCCTGTTGTTAATGTTTCTGTTCAACTTTGTATTAGAGAACCTAGCCAGTGCAAGAAGGCAAGGACAAATAAAATTAGGATTGGAGGCCGGGTGTAGTGAATCACACCTGTAATTCCAGCACTTTGGTAGGCTGAAGTGAGAGGATGGCTTGAGCCCAGGAGCTTGAGACCAGTCTGGGCAACAAAGTGATAATTTGTCTCTACAAAAAATTAACTGGGTGTGGTAGCATGCCCCTGTAGCCCCAGCTACCTGGGAAGCTGAGGTGAAAGGATCACCTGAACCCAGTAGGTTAAGGCTGCAGTGAACCATGATTGTGACTCTGCAATCGAGCCTGGGTAACAAAGTGAGAACTCAACCCAAAAAAGAAATAGGATTGAAAAGGAAATGACAAAACTGTATTTAATTGTAGACAATATGACCTTGTATCTTTAAAAAAATCTATAAATGAAAATATTATATTTAATAACCGAATTTAGTAAGTCACTGGATATAAGGTCAATATGCAATAACTAGTATTATTTCCAACCAACAAACAATAAGAAAGTGAAATTTTTATTTTTCAAATATTTTCTAATTTCAATAACTTTAGTGGGTACAAATAGTTTTTGGTTATATGTATACTGGTGAAGAAGTCTGAAGAAAATAAAATTTTTAAAGGTACTATTCAGAGTAGCATCAAACGACTAGAAATAAATATAATAATATAAAATAATAATATATATAAATACAATAGGTGTACAATCCTTCTACATAGAAAATTTCAAAATGTTTCCCAGAGAAATTAAAATAGAGCTAAATAAGTGGAGTAGTAAATTATATACAAAGATTGGAAGAGTCACCATTATAAAAATGAATTATAGCTCAATGCAATCCCAATCTAAAATCCAGCAGGCCTTTTTGTAGAAATTGATAAGAAAATCATAAAATTTTGTAGAAAATGCAAAGGGCTAAGAATAGACAAGACAATGTTGAAGAACAAAATGAAAAACAAATGCTAATGACTGTCAAGATGTATTATAAAGTTATAGTAATTATGGCAGTCTGCTATTGACACAAAAATTAACAAAAAAACTAATGGGCATAATGGACCCATATATCTTCATTTATGATAGTTATATGTACAGCAATGGGGACAGAACAGTATTTTTATAAATGATTCTGGGTCAATGAAGTATCCAAATTAAGAAAGGATGAGGAAGAAATTAAGGAAGAAAGGGAAGGAGGAAGAGAGGAAGGGGAAGGGAGGAGCGAGAGAGGGAAGACCTTTACTTCTACCTCATACAAAATAAGTCAATTTCAGGTGGATTGTAATTTTAAATATTAAAGGTAAAGCAATAAACCTTTCAGAAAATAACACAGAAAAATATCTTCATGGCATTGGAGTAGGAAAAAATTTCTTAAACAGAACAAAAATACTCACTACCCATAAATTGGACTATGTTAAAAGTAAGAGCTTTTACATTATTAAAAGAGTGGAAAGAAATCCATACACTGGGAGAGAATATTTTTCAACACAAACACATGATAAAGGATTAACATTCAAAGTATATTTTTAGAAGAAGAAGAAACAAGGAAGGAAAGAAAGAGATAGACTTCTACAAATCTATAAGAAAAAGACAATACAATTGGGGGAAAATGGAGTAAATGACTTGCATAAGCACTTCAAAAAAGTAAATATCCAAATAATTGATGAACATGAAAATGCACACAGTTGTATTGGTCCTCAAAAAATGCAAATTTAAACTTCATTGTGATACAACTAAACACCCAATAAAACAATTAAAATTTAAAAGACAATATCAAGTGTTGGGAAGGATGTGGAGCAACTGAAATGTTCATTGCTTGTGGAAATGTAACTTGGTACAACCACTTTGGGAAACTGGCATCTACTAAAGCTAAACATATGCACTCCCTATAACCTAGACATCTCACTCTAAGGTACATAACCAACAGAAGTGAGTATATATGTACACCAAAGATATGTCAAGAATATTCAAAAAGTTGAACTCAAATAAGTAGAGAGTAGAGTGGTAGTTTCTAAAGGTTGAAGAGGAGGGTGGGGTTGAGAGGGAACAGGAGTTGTTGGTCAAAGGATACAAAGTTTCAGTTAGACAGGAGGGATAAGTTTTAAGATCTATTATTGCACAGCAGGGTGACCATGGCCAATAATCATGTGTCGCATATTTCAAAATGGCTAAAAGAGTATATTTCAAATTTCTCACCACAAAAATATAATAAATAAGTGAGGTGATGGATATATTAATTAACTTGATTTAATTATTCCACATTGTATACATGTATCAAAACATCACATCATACCCCATAAATGTGTACAATTATGATTTGTCAATTAAGAATAATATTGTTAAAATCTTAAGAATATTTGCAGTAGCACAATTTTTAATAACCAAAAGCTAGAAATAACCCAACTATTCATCAGTGTTACAAGGATAGATAAATTGTGGCACATTTTTACAAGTGAAATTCTGTACAGCAATAGAAAACTAATGAACTACATCCACACAGTGACATGGATGAATCTCACAAACATAATATTGAATGAAGGAAACCAGACTCAAAAGAATATGTATTATTTGATTCTACTTACATTAAGTTCAAAACCTGGCAAAAACAAATCTATGATTTTAAAAGGTGGCATATTAGTTACCTTGGCAAGAAGAGCAAATGAATGGGAGTTGGCCTCCCAACACAGGAGTCTTGGTAAAATTTTATTTCTTGATGATTTGCACATGGATCTGTTTACTCTGAAAATGTGTCAAGCTATATACTTATTATTTGTGCACCATTTAAAATGGTATATTTTAATTTAAAAGTTAATTTTTTAAAACTACATTTATAAGCTCAGTAGCAATATGATTAAAATAATCAAGTGCAGAAAATTCTTGAGATTTTAAAAAAGTATAAGATGTGTTGAAAAAAATAAATAAATCACAGTTTTTATGCATTTTTGCTTTCTTTTCTTTATTGATTTATGAATTTAATTTCACTTCAAGTACTAAAGCAATTTAAAGATAGCTTCGTATTCTCAAATTTGCACCCAGGATGTTAAGCATGAGGGCATATTGAAAACTCACAAAGAGTAGATCTGTCTAAACTTGTTGGAGTTTTGAGTTTAAAGCAATTTTCTCAGAAGCCAAGCTTAAAATATTTAAGAAAGCTATTTCAACAACCCTGGGTTTGAAATTTAGATTAGAAGTGTTGAAGCACAAAATTAAAAAGTAAATAATAAATCTTTCAGACTTCTGATTCAAGATAATTGAGTGAACACAGACATTTACCTCTTCTTCTTACAAAAACCATTGAAGAAGAAATATCAAAATAATCATTCCACAGTCTGTTGGGAGTTGGTGATGGGTGTCAGCAGTATATCCGAAAAGAAAGAAATATCTGATAGCTATAAATTCAATTGGATCAGACTGACAGCAACACCCCAAACTGCTGAGCAGCCTCAGAAATCCTAACCCTTTATGGTCCTGGCAAAAGCGAGAATCTTTCAGGGAGATTTTTCCCATAGAAGGTCAGCAGAGCCACAAAATCAGAGGCAGTGGGGCTGAGAGACATTGGCAGTGAGCATTCAGCTAAGGACATCGGTGGGGAGGATTGAGTTAATTATATTCCTCTCTTCATGGCATTCTGTCATCGTTGGTCCATGCAAGGCCTAGCTCTTGTTGGATTTTATTTTTTCTTTATTCCTTTATTCTAATTGTGCATGGTCACTCATATCCCCTTATCATTTTCCCCATTCAACACTATGTTTTCAAGATATCAGTGTGACTGTGTATAACCAGTCAGACACTTATAACTGCTGCACAGTATTCCATGAGTTTCACTCACTGACATTTCACTCACTCAGTCCCCCGTGCTGCCCATCTGGATGTCCCCTCCTCCCACTACTACAAATAATGGTGTGATGAGCATCTTCCCAGTGTGGCTGCCTTAACGACTTCTATGAGAATGTCTCAGAGATACCTAACTAGAAGCAGAATTGCTGGGTTATAATGTATACAGATTCTTAGTTTGGCTAAAAGCTGCCAGATCTTTCACTAAAATGGCTGCAATAATCTAAAACCCACACTCCCTTCAGCGATGTCTAATGGTTCCTGTTTCCCCACGGGCTTGTTGTTATCTACCTTTCTAATGTTGGCCAGCCTTACATAGGTGCAAAATGATATCCCTTGCTTCCATTTATTTCTCTAATTACTAATGATTAAGAGCATATCTTCATATACCAGATATCATCTTTTGCTTTCCTCTTTTGTGAATTGTTACTTCTTTTCCTTTTGCCTATTTTGCTATTAGGGTATTTTTTTCTTATTTATTTGCAGGCGTTTTATTTTCTCCCAGTCTATCAGCTGACTGTTTACTTTGTCCATATTTTCTTCATTGAACAGAATCCTTAATTTTTATGTAATCCAATTCATCTTTTTTTTTTTTTTTTTTGCTTTGGAGCTTTATTTAAGATGTTCCATTCCCTTTGGTCACAAAGAAATCTGTGGCATTATCGTCTATTCACTTTATGACTCTGTCTTTCACATTTATATCTTTCATGCATCTGGAGTCTGCTTTTGAACATGGTACTAAGTGGTGTCCAGGTTTTATTTTTCTTCATATAGTGAGTTAGTGCTTTTAATACCATCTGCTAAACAGTCCATCCTTTTCTCATTGATTTCTGGTGCCACTTTTATTATATTAAATTCCCAAATATACAAGGTCTGTCTCTGAGTTCTCTGTTCCATTCCATGGGTCTGTTTCATTTTGTACCAGGACCACACATAGTTTTCTTACTATGGTTTTGTGGTAAGCCTTAATATCAAATAGGTAACTCTCTTCTTTGTTCTCCCTTTTCGAAATTGATTTAGGTATTTGCATAATTGTAATCCTCCATATGAATTTAGAGTAAAGTTATTGAGTGTCACAAAAAATCTAGATTGATACTGGATTTTGGCTATATTTTATAACTAATGGATATAAATAATTATTTTCTATCATAAAGAAACCATACAGTTTCTGTCAAAACTACTAACCTCTGCCATGGTTACATGAAAGCAGCCATAGACAATATATTAAGAATATTCTAAAAGGAAGAAACATTTCCCTATTTATTCAGATCTTCTTTTCTGTCCTTGAATGGAGCTTTAAAATTTCTTCATGGAGGTGTTGTGTATTTTTGGTTATGTTAATTCCTAGGTATATTAGAGCAGGGATGAGTCGGATAGCAAATATTTCAGGCTTTGTGGACCATACAGTTACTGTTAAAACTACTCAATTCTGCCCTTGTCTCAAAAAAGCAGTCATAGGCCATATATAACATATGTGTCATAATATTGTATTTACAAAAACAGGTGGTTGGCTGGATTTGGCCCATAGGTCATAGTTTGTCAATTTCTGCTTTACAGGGTTTTTGGGTTGTTTGTTGGTTTGTTGTGCTTTCTTGGCTTTTTATTTTGAGGTATTGTCTTGCTATTATAACACGTATCTTTTTAAAAAATAATTTGCAGTTGTTGCTAGAGTAGAGAAATAAATACTATTGATTTTGTAAGTTGTTCTTGGGTTTGACAAACTTGTTTCTTGATTCCATTGGTTTTTCTAGGTAGATATTTATACCATCTACATGTAATTATAGCTTTATCACTTATATTCCAATTTTTATAATCTTCTTTTGTTTTTCCTATCTTAAAATTTTATGTGGGAGTCCCAGCACCATGTTCAACAGTAGTGGTGATGGAAGCTTCTTTGCCTCATTTCTGATCTTAAAATTTTCTCCAAGGTTTCTCAATTTAATACAATGTTTGCTGCAGGGATTTGGTATATAACCTTTCTCACAACAAAGGACAATCTTTTTTACACCTACTTTGTGAAGACTTACAACACACAATGATTTTGAATTATCAAATGCATTTTCTGCATTAACTGAGAGAATATGTTCTTTTCCTCTTTTAGGATTCTGGCACCTACATTAATATGTGAGATACACCTGTGAATAATTTTTTCTTTTCCTGCATAGTCCATGTCCAGTTTAGAGTTTAGTTCCATAATATGAAATGGACATATCTTCTATTTCCAGAATACTTTGTCTAAGATACAGATTAACTATTCTTTAAGGTTTGGGAGAAAGTATATTAACATATGGTCTTAGAAAGGAAAAGAGAATTTTTAATTGCCATAAATTTTTTAATGCTTCCAGCTCTTCCTTTTTTATTTGAATTTTATCTTTTTCTACATTTTATTTTAAAGATGTGAGGTACACATCAGGATTAGGTACATAAGTGGTCTATGTGCAGGTGAAGTTTGTGCCTCCCCTGGTTTAGGATCAGGTACCCTTAGTGATGTTATGACCGCCCCCCTTGGCAGGGTCCTGCTACTGCCAATCCCTCCTTTGTGCTAATGTGATAAATGTTCCGGACCCACTTGTGAGTAAGAACATGTAGGTTTTAGTTCTTTGTTTCTGTGATAGATCACTGAGTATGATAAACTGTAAATCCATCCAAGTTGCTGCAAAGTCCATAATTTTGTTCTTCTTTATGACTGCGTAATACTCCATCATGTACACGTACCACATTTTCTTTATCTAGTCCAAAACTGTTGGTGGGAGTGTAAACCAGTCCTGTTCTTCTTTACTTTCTTTTTTATTGAGGTATGATTGACAAATTAACAATGTATATATTTCAGGCGTACAACATGATGATTTGATATACCTATACATTGTGAAATTATTCTTTCCAATCAAACTAATTAACTCATTAATTGCCTCACATATTTGCCTTTTAAAAAATTTTGATGAGAACATTTGAGATCTACTCTTAGCAAATTTCAAATACATAACACAGTGTTATTAACTGTAGTCACCATGCTGTACATTAGATCTCCAGAACTTATTTATCCTACATAACTGAAACTTTGTGCCATTTGTGATAACATGAATGAACCTGGAGATCATTATTTTAAGTGAAATAGGCCAGACACAAAAAGACAAATACTACATGATCTCATTCACATATGGAATCTAGAAAAGTCGAACTTATAGAAACAAGAATAGGACAGTGATTGCCAGGGGCTGGGGGTGGAGGAAACAGGAAGACCTTGGTCAAAGAGCGCAAATGTTTTCACCAACTTCGTAAGTAAACTTTAGTACTGAAAACACTTTTTGTAGAAAGTAATCTAGTCATCTGGATTCTAATTTAATTGCTTAGAGTTATTCATTATATTCTTTTAGTATTTTTAGTCTCTATTTTACTTGTAGTTTTTAAAATTCTTGACTTAAAAGTGTAGCTCATTTAATTTCAACATTTCTTGCTTCTTGATAAATGCATCAACAGCTATAAATTTCTTCTTAAGTGAGGACATTGCTCTATGTCCCACAAAAGCTGACAAGTAGTGTTTTCGGTATAATTCACTTGAATTTCAGTGTAATGCTTTATTTATTAACCAGAGGAATTTTTAGTATTATACCATTCAGTTTCCAGTCTCACAGGAATTTTTAGCAATTCTTTTACTTTATGTTATAATTATATTACATTATAGTAGGAGAACATGGGTGTTTAATATTGATACTTCAGAATTTATTGAAGCTTCCTTTGTGGCCTACTACATTGTCAATGTTTGAAAATGTACTCAAAAAGAATGTGATGAATTTAATTAATATATAATGGCTAAAGATGATTCACTTGTATATTCAGACCTCCCATGTTTCAGCTTGTTGTTGATTGCTTGATCTATTGATTTTAGAAAGAGATTTGTTTAAACATTTAAATAAATTATTGTTGAATAATATCTTTTCTCCCATGACACTGTGGGTGGTTGTTTTATATCTTTTGAGGATATAGTATTAGATACATACATATTTGTGATTGTTTTTTCCTTCTGATTCTATTGTAACTTTTGCTTGTATACGGAGACCTTTTTATACCTTGTAAGACTTTTTGTTTTAATTCTATTTTGTCAAATATTAAGACTGCCATCCATATTCTGTTGGTTCATATCTACTTAGTATATCCTCTCATTCTTTTTGTTTTCAACTTTTCTGTACCCTTATGTTTTATTCATTTATTTTTTAATTCAATTTTCTATCTGAAGTCTTGTTTCTTAAGTTTTTAATTCAATTTAACTTTCCTTGGTTTTTAATAGTGATATTAGAACACTTACACTTATTACAATTACTCTAACATTAAGACTTATTTCTGCTATCATATTTCATGTTATCCATGTATTGACTTTCTTTCCTCTTTTTCCTGTTTTCTCCTTTCCTGCTTGCCAATGATAGGTCAAGTTTTCTTTTGGAGGAGGGGCTTATGTGACTGTTACAGATTTTTTAATTGTTTACTTAGCCAAGACAGGTCTTGAAGTAATATTAAACTATATTTTGCTTCAGAGAGTTTTTCATTCTTAACAAAGTAGAGAACTAAACAGGCTGTTGGCTCCTCTCCACCAAAGTCAACCATGGAGGAACTTCACAAATGAGAGGAAAGAATGCAATCAAAGGATTACCATAAAATTCTGCAGACTGCCTTGGGAAGCCATAAGCAGTCATGAATTTGTACTTCTGGGAATGGTGGCAGTGTGGGGCAGTGGACGGGCAAACAGCAAGGATCTGATAGATTGAAGGAGACCCTTTAGTTTCCACTCTTACCCTTTCCCTGTATTCTCCCAATATGATTACATCCCCTACACAGGAAAGGTGGCAACAGCCTAGAGTGCCAGTGTCAGTGGAGCTCTCTCAAGATAGCACACAAGCATCCTTGCAGTGAGGATTTGATTTTTTTTATAATGGGCATGTATTGGTGAGGGTCACCCAGGCAGTCACTCCTACCCTCCTTCCTCTCTGAGTTCCCAGCACTGGTAGATTACAATTTAAGGAGATCACCACATCCCAATATGTCTTCTGTAAGTATTTATAGAAAAGATTTAGAAGGATTAGAATTGTTGCCTTGTGGAGTGATAACAAATGGTTCCATGGTTTCTGAGGCAATCCAGGATTGGGTTCATCCACTGTTCTCTCCTTAACATTATCATGAGAGTCACAAGCAACTAGAATCTGGGCCTCATCCATTCCTAATATTAAAAGGGACCCCCAAAAAACAGGAATTATCTTTTTGGAGGGTGGTCCCCTTGTAGTACACTCAGAATTTGTTCCTCTGAACCAAATGGTCAACCAAAGTTTTATCTGGAAGTTTTGAGAAGGTTGCATCATGATTTGTAGAAGAAACATCCCGAGTTGTGGCAAACAGGTGACTGGTTCTTCCACCATGACAATGCACCTGCTCACACCGTGCTGAGTATTCAGCAGTTTTTGACCAAAAATGGCATTGACCCCCATGCCCCACCTTCCCTATTCACCCGATCTTGCCCTGAGTGACCTTTTTGTTTGTTTCCCTGGTTGAAAAAATCCTCAAAGGAAAATGTTTTGCCAGTGTGGAAGAGGTGAAACAAAAAAACAACAGAAACTCAAAAAGGCATCAAAATTGACGAGTTCAAAAACTATTTTGAACAGTGGGAGTGGGAAAACGTCTTAATAGGTATATTGCATCAAACAGAGAGTACTTTGAAGGTGACTGAAGTTTAAACATGCAAGAATAAATACACATTTTTCAATACATAAATTTCATGGGATTTTTTTTTTTTTTTGGAATCCCGCCTCATGCATAACTAGAGAGAGTAGCTGGTACCCAAGAAACATGACCATGATGACCAAAATAATTTTATCCCTGATGAATACAATAGTTATAGAAGAAAGACAGAAAATTAAACAATGTATGCCACACGAAGCAGTTACTGGAATAGATGGCATATTAAATATCCTCAAAGAGATAAGGAAAGTTATTTGAATTACGAAGCAGTATGAAGACTTTTAAAGAGCTAAGTGAAAATGTTAATTATCAAAAATATAATTATAGCAATAAAAATCTTAATAGCTAGGATACATAGCAAGATGGACACAGCTAAAGACAAAATTACTGAGCAAGAGATCAGACTGAAATATTTTTTCTTAAGACAACAAGAGAGACTAAGGAAAAAGAAGGTGTAGAATAAATGCCAAGTAATATGGAGCATTCAAGTGACAAAATCCTGAAAATAGGAGCCTCCAAAGGAAATAAAAAGTGTGTGGAATCAGCAAACTACAACCTGCAGGAGAAATCCAGGCTCCCACCTGGTTTTGTAAAGAAAGACTTATTGAAACACAACCACACTCATTGTTTGTTGTCTATGGCTGCTTTCATCCCACAGTGGCAGATTGAGGGATTGTGACAGAGACCATACAGCCCCAAAAGCCTAAAATACTTACTATCTGGCCCTTTACAAAAAAGTTTGCTGATTCCTACTCTAATATACTTAGGAATTAATGCACACAAGGGTGAAACAAGACAGAATAACTATAGTAGACACCCCCATTCAGGAAAAGGAAGAATGAGAGATACATGGCACTCACTGGTTCACAGCAATTCTAAAGCCCCTAGGACCTGCCTACCCTGAATATCTTCATGGCATGGAATGGGTGTCAATCTCATCTCAATCTTAAAATAGAATGGAAACCCATCCAACTTCGTAGATAGTTATTTTAGGAAACATCTCTGAGACTTGTGATTCCACTGTCAAAAAAAAAACTAGATTGTTAAGCTATCTAAATAACTCTGAAACTGCTACATACTTGAATATACTGTTGGAATAATGCAGGTGAGGTAGGCAAGTTTGAGAAGGGATGGGGACTGAGAAGAAAGAAGAGAGGGTTATAGAAGAAAGAGATGGTAGGAAATCAGAACAAAGAGTGCAAAGGACCCAAGGGTGGGTAGGTTCCCTCTGATGGTATGGATCAGGAAATTGGGGGTAGAATGGCATCAGTAGACTCTGGACTGTTCCATACAGGCCTCTCAGGGTATACCAGACATCCTGTAGCTTCAAGTTCTTTACCCTAATAAGTATAGGAATGCGCTAAGCCCACACCTTATCTCAAAAGTCACTTAACATAAAGGAAAACCTGCCACTACTCCCACCCTGAAACTTATACTTTCATCTCAGTTGTTCATCTACTATGAAGCCCACAAACCCAGAAATTCATTAAAAATTGCTGAACACTCAGAGTCCTCAACTGTCTAAATTTGTCATATATCTGTTTTATTTTTACAAAGTTTTATAAACAACTATTCATCAGCACACACAACTGCCCCATTCATTAGTATTTGAGAATACAGAGGTGACAATAGGTTGTCTTGAAAGATGGTTTTCAAAATGAGAGCTCTTTTATACCCCACATCTTTATAGTAAAAAAGAATAAATACACAGTTTTTATATAAAAAAAATATAACTCCAAATAACAACAAAACCCCAAACATTAGAGCCCAAGTCTGGTAAGTTTTGAAAGTTTCCAGAAAAAAATATTCAAGAGTCAGTTAAAGTCACTCCTACTTTACCTAAAAAGAATAATCAATGTGAGTCCATAAGTGTTTCCAAATCAACTGAAGTTGCCCTTTTTCTGAACACAGGAGCAGTTAGTTGCCTTCCATTAGCACTGAGATCTTGGCCTGGCAACAGTTGAGCAGTTTCTGGGTGTATAAGAATGGGAAGGCAATGAGAAGGCAGTGTCAAATAGCTGCACACACCTGCAGATTAACTCTCTCTACACTTTGGACTTTGCAAGTCCAAAATTTTCTGGACTTCTAGAAGTTTGTTCAAGATTTTGGCACCCTACAAATTCTTTCAGTCCCCAGGCAACATAAGTCCAACTGAATTTTGCTGACATTGATTCTGCCTTCAAGGTAGGTAAGTGTGTGTGTGTGTGTGTGTGTGTGTGTTTCAAGAAAAAGAAAAGGAACAGTAAATTGTGAGAGAAGTTCCATGCACCAAAAGTGATGTCCATAAAACTAAGAAATCAATGCAGCATTCCACAGAATCACTTGGGACATCATTCTTCTTCCTTGTGCTGCTCCTACAAGCTGATTACAAAAGCAGGCTGAGTTAGCTCTAAGTTTCCAAGTGGAAAAATATAATACTAGAGTTTCACAATAGCATCTCAAATTGGAATCATTTAAAGGAAATACAAGTTCCAGAAAAATCTGTATTTGTTTACATTTTTCTTCAGCATAAACATTTAGTAACCTAGGGTCTGGAAAGGCTTTTTTACATGTCACTTTAAAAAGAATCAACCATTTTATTTTCAGAGCAAAGTCTCAAAAACAAAGAAAAGGAAAAAAAGGAAAAAAGGAGATATTTTTAAAAGTCCTACCTATAGGACCCACGGTTTTACAAGTATAACTCTATGTGCATTATTTATGGTATAAAATTTTTCCACCAAGGTCTGTTTTTACTTTAAGGGGGAGGATGAGTGCTTGCTTTCAGTTTCATGTAAATTTTCTCTCCAATTATAGCTAACTTATGGAAACTTTGTCCTATGGCTGAGCTGACATGCTGACTCATTTCGCCAACAGTATCTTAAGCCACTGTGGCTTAGGCCCAGGAGTTGCTCCTCAAATAATTCTCCCTCTCTCTCTCCTTCTCCCTCTCCCTCTCTCTCTCCCTCTCTCTCTCTCACTGATTCCCTCTTTCCCCTTCCCTCTCTCTTGCTCCTTCTCCCCCAGGCCTTGGAGAGCCACAAAGAGTTCATCCATAGCACAGTAAGTTAACGAGATAGTCAAGCAAAGTTCAGAGCAAGTTTTCCCGCCCCCGGCTGGCAGTCAGCCACTCCATTCTGCCAGCACTCAAAGTTGGCTTCTCAGAAAATCTATTCCAAAGCTGGCACTTTACCTCAGGAGAATTTAGTCAAAGCATTTGGCACATCAGATTGTCTAAAACACAAGGTTAAGAGCTCAAAATAGCCAGCCTATTCCAAGACCATTTAAATTAAGGAACATAATTATTAAAAGATTCTGCTACAATTGGGCATGGAAACCATACCCCTCCACGAAGTAGCAAGTCAAGACTGCCTTTCCTCCTGATAAATGAACAAATATTTAATGAGCATGCATACTGTTCCTCTACTGTGGGAACACAAAGAAAAATAAGACACAGTCATCCCCATCAAAGAGCTTAAAATTTAATTAGAGAAACAGAGTTAAAAACATAAATACAAAACCATTTACAATATTAGAATGTGAGGTTTCAATTGCAGCAGCATTAATAACTCCATATGCTCAATGCCCAGTTTGCAGAATGTGAAAAAGTGACCTGTGTTCCCTTTTCAAAACATGTTTTGAAGTCTAACATACATACAGCAAAGTGCACATATCCTAAGTGTACAGCTCAATAAATAAACTGAACACACCTAGGTAACCAACACCCATATTAAAAAAAAAAAAAAGAACATCACAGCATCCCAGAAGCCCCCATCCTACTTTTGCCCCTTTCCAGTCACTAGTCTCTTCTGAGAGTGACTCTTACTCTGATTCTTTGCCTGTTTTTGTACTTTATATAAGTGGGATCATGCAGTATGTATAAATTTTGTGTCTGGCTTCCGTGGTTCAACATTATATTTAAGAAATCTACCCATATCGCCATGCACAGCTATAGTTCATTCTCACTGCTATGTAGTATTCCATAGTGTAAATTACAAAATGCATTTATCCATTTCAGGCTTGATGGGCATCTGAGTAGGATGAGTAGTGTTGTCATGAACATTCAAGTTCATGACTTTTGGCGAACATGTGTGCACATTTCTGTTGGGAACATACCACAAGGGTGGCATGGGTGGGTCATCCTGTAGGCATATGCTCGGCTTTCATAGATACTGCCAAATTGATTTCCAAAGTGGTAGTGCCATTTGACACTGCCATCAGCAGCATGTGAGCATTTCTGCCACCCCACATCCTTGCTAGTGTTCCATATGTTCCACAGGACAACCTTTTGATAACATACTGATGGAGGACAGCATGGCTTTGAGCAGAGGCCAACAGGAATTTAGGGCCCAGCTTCTGTATGGCTGCGAGATCTCTTCTATCAATAAAGGTACCTGCACAATGAATATTTATATACCTAACCCTTAAATGTACCCCACAATTTTAAAATAAAAAATATATAATTTTTTTTTAAAAAGAGAGTAGCTTAGGACTGTGGAAACTAAAGCCTAACCCCAGAAGCACAGCTTTTCATCTTACCCTCTGTAAGTCATCAGACTAACCACAAGCACATGCACAATCTTCTCCATTCATAGGTCAGGAAATAATTTATGTGCAAAAGAAGTTATTTTAGGTCTCCTAAAGCCAATACATAAATCAACCAATAAATGGACATATATATCCTTTAACATAAGAGAGACCAGGCAACAGAGGCACAACCTCTTCCAGGGTAAGGCCAACTGCATCAAGGTCTGTCTGTCTGTCTAACTATGTATCTATCTATCTATGTATAAATAACACATAGATTCTCACTATGGACCAAGCCCTGTTCTAATCCCTTTACAACTATTAGCTTATTTAATTCTTATAATAGCATATGAGATAAGCATTATTATTATTTTACAGGTAAGGAAACTGAGACACGGAGAAGTTTAGTAACTTATCTAATGTCATAGAACCAGTAAGTAGCAAAGCAGGGAGTCCAGTTCACACCAGCTGGCTCCACAACCCATGCTCTTGACCTCACATTCTGCTGTCATTATTCTTCTGGAATACTTGGGCCCTGAGTAACTACCCACTTGAACTAGTCTAATGTGTTTATTTATATTTTCCCCTTGATACACCAAGAGGTTTGTTTACTTCATACTCAAACCTAAAGCAACCCCTTGGTTTCCCAAAGAGAAAATCCTCCTCCCCAAAACTGGAGCCAATTTAAATATATAAACTTTAGAGCAATAGATTAAATATTCAAAGGTCTAATCATAGTATTTTACCTTTTCAATTTCACACACATATATCACAAATTAAATAAATTAATGTAATATTAAAATATTGCCTTTTTCCAAATTCATAGGTCAGGAAATAATTTATTCATCTTAGACAGGTTTGTACAGCTATGCATCAGAGTCTTCATTGTCACTTTAGCTATTCTTGACAACATCATCTTCAGTTCCTTCTGAGCTATTGACATAGCAGCATCTTTTGATTTCATATATGATGAGATCATTGAGAATTTTATCTCAAATAAACAGTACCCCTTTGTGCACCTTTTTAGTATTTATTTATCTTATGGATATTATAATCACCATCTCATCAGTGGAGTATCTTAATATGCTGCTTTATAAAACAATGGCTAAAAGATTTGTTTAATACAATATTAAATGATAGAGTTATGATCCTAGTTACAACTACTAAATCTGTGTTATATTTATTTCCTTTCATTTTGCCTAATCTGTCAGACCTGTATAAGCATCCCAAATTAATATTGATTTAGGTTGTTTTAATGTTCTTCCCCAAATAGTGCTTTGTCATTCAAACTAAAGTAGTTCAGACTTTATGAAGATCCAAATAGAAAACAGCAATCCCTACTTTCCTAAGGAACAATCACAGAGAGAGGGGGCAGAAACTTCAACTCCTATGTGGTCATATGTGATATTCTCTTAGTCTACTTGGAATTTGCTCTCCCTGGCTAAATCAGAATCTACAATGTTCCTGAGTCACACTGTTTAAAAATTAACTTTTCTCTTAAATTTGTCTTCATCCTTCTTCCCTACATTTTCTCCAACCCTGTCCTCTATCCTCAGATCTGATAAATGGGTATCTGACTCTTTGCACAAGGGGAGTGCTCAGTCTTAAAGTCATTAGCCAGAAGCCAAGGAAATAACAAATAAGAGTAATGAATAAATTAAAATCAACAAACACAGACTTTACTAGGTTCTTACTCTGTGTTAGGCACTAGGCAATGCCCTTTAATCTTCACAATTATGTTCTAGAGGTTACTATCTCCATTTTACACATAAAAATGACTAAATCCAAGAGAAGTTAAAGAATTCATCCAAGGCCATAGTGCTATTAAGTTGTATGTATACCCAGACCTGTCTGATTTCAAAGCCCACATGAGGGTACCCACACTTTACCTATATAATTACCACATATGTACCTAACCCTCATTTGTACACCACATCTTTAAAATAAAATAATTAAATAAAAATAAAATAAAATAAAATAAAACCCTACCATCGCCGATGGTCACATTTTTTTGACCAGATAACATTTTTTTAAACTGGTAACATATGAGATTTATTATATAAATGCAAGTGTGCAAAATACAACACAGATTCAAATACAGATGATGAGGGACATTTTCCAAAAGGAAAGTTCTCAAATTGCCTTGGTCATTCTGTAGCCAGTTACATAATAGCCAGATTTCCAAGGCCTGGACACCATGAGTAGACCACGAACTAACAGGTTTCTCCTGAGCAGTGAGTGCCATGCTAGGCCAAAGATTGATTTGGAAAATTCACATCCAAAGTGTAATCCATGTGTACATAATGGCTGAGCACCACATGGTGCTTCTGGGGCTTCTGTTTGAAGAGCCAGGGCCTCTACTGAAATAGCATTTGGATAGCTTGCAAATAATGTAAAGGAGAAAAATTAGAGCAACAGTGACCCTCTGAATCTGTTGGGTTGTCTTCATCAGAACTTCCAAGATACAGAAAAGAAAGGCTAAAATAAATTCAGTATTGTAGTCAATAGCACAGGCTTTAGAGTTAGAAAGACCCAGGTTAAAATCTAGCTCTGCCACTAGCTGTATGACCCTCAATAGGATGCTTACCTTCTTCAAGATGGCAAGATGGAAATAATAAAATAATAACTGTAATAAATTCTAATTCTTAGGGTTTTGTGAGGAATAAACTAGACTATGCTTGTAAAAATATCTTAGCACATTCTAGCAGGTAAGAATCACTCAATAAATGATCATTACTATTATTATCATTATTATTGTTATTTCATTTTATTTCATAAGCATCTTCAACCCAAGATTAAGTGACCACAGTGGTCCCTTCTCATGGGAGTTAAAGGATCTGATGGTCTCCCAGGAAAATGAGGGGGAAAGAGGTCTGGGTCAGTGTGAGGGCACAGCATCCCTCCCTTTTCCTCATACCTTCTGTCTCTGAGTTTGTTTTGCCATAGAGTAACACTGTGCTCAGCCCACTCGATGCCAAAATTCACATCAACATCTGAAGTAACATCTTCAAGATGAAAGGAAAAACAGATAAAAGGATGCCAGTGATGTCTCAATTCAAGCCATGGGAAATGTAGCTAAATTTGTCATTCTTCCCTTCCCATGTGAACAAAAGTGCCTCATACCTACCACATAGTAGCTCTATAACTAGTACACTGATTGGGGGAAGACGTCTTAATTTAATACTTAACCATCTTGAATGATGCTAGACCTATTTTTTAGCAACTTTTTAAAAAATTCATTATGGAAAATTGTAAACAGACAAAAATAGAAAGAAGGACTCCCATGTCCCCATCACTTGGTTAAAAAACATATCAACTCAGGCCAGGCGCAGTGGCTCAGCCTGTAATCCCAGCACTTTGGGAGGCCAAGGCGAGTGGATTGCCAGAGTCCACAGGTTCGAGACCAGCCCAGGCAACTTGGCGAGACTTTGTCTCTACAATAAATCAAAAAAATTAACCAGGTGTGGTAGGCACACCTGTAGTTCTGACTACTTGGAAGGCTAAAGTGGAAGGATCACTGAAGCCCAGCAGGTTGACACTGGGGTGGCCGCGAGCATGCCACCGCACTCCAGCCTGGGCGACAGACTGAGACTCCAACTCAAAACAAAACAAAACAAAACAAAACAAAAACATATCAACTCATAGCCAAATGTGCTTCTTATATACTCCATCCACGTCCCCCTCCTTGTAGATTACCTTGAAACAAATCCCATATGTCAAATCATCTTATTCTTAAATATTTCAGCTTATGACTCTAAACAATGTTTTTCTAAAGTATAATCATAATGTCATTATCCCACTAAAATTATCAGTTATTCCATAATATCTTTAAATGTTCAATCAGTATTTAAATTCCCCCAATAGGATATTTTTTACAATTTGAGTTAGAATCAAAGTAAGTTCATACTTTGCAATCAGTTATATATCTTTTAAGACTCTTGCAATCTCTAGCTTCCTCTCTCTTTCCCTCCCTTTTTTCTCTTCTTCCCTCCTTCCCTCATTTTTCAATGCAATTTTGTTGTTGAGTAAAGCACATTGTCCTTAGAGTTTTGATAGTCTGGGTTTTGCTAACTGAATCCCTATGGAATTGTTTAACACATTCCTCTGCCCTCTATAAATTGGTAGTTAAATCTAGAGGCTTGATTAGATTCTGATTTGATATTTTGGCAAAACAACTTCATAGATGGTATTTTGTACCTCCACAGAAGGCATATAATGTCTGGTCACCTCTTGTTTTGAGATGGTAGCCATTGATGATCATTGTATGCATTCAGTTTTTTAAAGACAAGATTCTATGATGCTTTATCTCAATATTTTTTAGAAACTAGATTTGACTTGATTGGGAGCTAGACATCTAGAGTAGGGTTCTAACCACTTTAGTAAAAAGATCATACCTCATTCTTCTCACCTCTCCCTACCCCCTAGTGCTGACAGCATGGTACATTTGTGGTCAAATTAAGTTAGAAAATGAATATTTCCCCTAAAACATAATTTATCCAAAGAAATGCATACTTTTATACTCTTATCATTAGCTTTTATAATGTCAAAAACCTCACCACTACCCCAACACCTAGACTGCCTGTTCCTTTTAATTTAGTCATCAAATTCTCTTCATAAAAGAAGAAAATGCTGTGCCTAGAATTGAGTGACTGAAAAGGCTAACATTAGTTTTAATACTTCCATCACATCTGCTTAAATTTCCTCATTAAGTCTTCAGGTACAACTTTCCTAATGGCATCACCTGGGTCCCTGCTTACACAATTGATCAAAGGGTATGATTACATTTTCCCTTTCTCTGTGATGAGGAACAAAAGGAAATTTGGTTAACACAAGTAGGAGACACCTTTGGATACTCTTGTTCTACTTTTTAAACAATTTATTGCAACAGTGCCTGGCAGGACTCTTTGCCCTGGAGGTTCTTGATTCTGTTTTGCCACACCAACCTCTCCTGATCTTGACAGATTTAGATAATAGGACCAAATCAGCATTTAGCAGAGCTCAACAAAGAAGCTGGTTCTGGATAGAGAAACAATACTGGTTCATCATGTCTAGGTTTGGTTCAGCTGTGACCCTTCACTGTCAAAGTCCTCTGAGAAGTTTTTTTTGTTTGTTTTTTGTTTTGGTTTGGTTTGGGTTTTTTGGCCCATTCTATCTTCTTCTCCCATCTCATACCCTCTTCGGTTCATACCTACCTACCTAGCAACTGCCGTTGGTCACCAACATGTCGAACCAAATAGACTGCCGTTCTCATCTCACATGAGGGTTTTGCAGTTTTCAGGTTGTTCTGCAGACCCTTGCTTTGAAACCCCTCTCTCAACATCTGAGGTTATACATACTGATTCTCTTTCTACCTCTCAGACCACTTCTCATTCTCATTGTTGTTTCCTCTTCCCTCACCAGTCTCTTAAATACTAGATTTTCCCATAGCCTTTGTCAAATAACTCTTCTTACTCGTTCTCATTCCTAATAATTTCACCAACAAGTATTTGGAGAAGACTACTAAATGTGCATCCCTTCCTCTGTCCTGGCCTAGGGGTTCATACCCACAACTCCAGTTGCACACCAGAATAGCTACAGACGAATGCCAAGCAGCACATGTCCAAATCAAATTCTTACCTGTTCTACCCTACTCCCTGCCATCTATCGCTGCCCACCCCCCCCCCACAAATCTGTGGACACCTCAGGTCCCCCACAGCTACTGTTATCCTCTCTTCCTCCCATTCCCCACATCCAATTGGTCATCAAGTTCTTTCCAATGAGTAATCCAGAGGTTGCTCAAAGTCATACCTTCTGCCCATTTGGCTCCACTCTGCCTAGTTTATATCCTGACCTCCTTGCACCTGAGCCATCACGACAGCCTCCCAACCAGTTTCTTCCTCTCCAAAGCAGTCCCTCACACTGCTGCCAGAGTTATTCATACCTTCCTGAGACACACAGTAGGTAATGTGACTATCCTGCTAAAAGATGTCCAGTGGCTTCAATTTCTATAGGCTAAAGACAACAGCATCCAAAGCCCTTCATGACACAGACCTGATTTCTCTCTTTAGCCCCAGAAGTCAAAAGAGTAAAGAGTCCCTGGGGCCTCCAATTGTCAAAAAAATTTAAGAAAGTATCGAACTTCTGTGGGAGGAGAGTAAACACAACGGCATGCCTGAATAGGGAAGCAATAGGAGCAAAAGCACTTAAGTCGAAAATGCTACAGTATTTGATGAAGGGGAAGACAAGAGGTAAGCTAATGGCCAGAACTGTGTTGTCACGTAGGGAGAGATATGGTTCAATCAATAGGATAGAGAAAAATCATTAGTAAGAGTCTTAAAACAAAAATCCAACATGAATTTAATAACAGGGCTATGTTCATTTCCATGTATATTACCTCTCCCTGCATAGCTTCTCCAAGCCTAATATTCTCCAGCAGACCCAACAAAATGCTCCCAAGTTGGCTAAGTGTTCTTACTTCTATTTTAGGCTTTCAATCCCAATTGTTAACAACTCTATTAAATATAAAACTTCCTTTCAGAGCTCCTTGGAAATGTGTTACATAAATGCTGCATATTTCCCCTCTTACTCCTTCCCCAGCATTTCTCCAGCTTCTAAAAATAATGCCTCAGATGCTGGCTTTGTTCAGTATTCGAGCTCCCACTTGCACACCTATCATGTTCAGAGCCCAACTGGGACAGATCACTTTCACTGGCGTTCCTTTTTTGTGTCTCCATTTCTTCCTGCTCATATGGCATTTTTTTAAATGAAGCTTATGCTCCTGAGGAAATGATGTTCTGCTATGGGAATTAGAAGGCTACAGATCATCATGTTTCTCTTCTGATTTCCACAGTAGCCCCAGAAGACATCTTATGCGGCCAACATGAGAGCTCTCCTAGTACGTTTAGAAGGGCAAATAAGAACAACAATAGTCAGTGACTGCCAATATTTACTTGAAAGCTAAGATGTACTGTGAGGCAGACGCTGTGCCAGGCACTTCACGTACAGAATCACATTCAATTATCACATCAATCCAATGACTAGGTGTCAGTACACTCCTCATTTTTTAGATAAACAAATAGAAACTTGGAGATGTTAAAGAACTTGACCCCAGGTCACGAAGCTGATAATGGCAGTGGCCAGATACAGACCTAGATCTGCCTGGCACCATCACTCATGTTCTGTATGCAGAACATCACTTGGAAATTTTGAAATAGAGGCTAATCCTGGTATCTTAGGTCAGGTTCTCCAAGAAACAGATCCAGAAGTAAGGATCAGAGTGGCAGGACTCTGTCCAAAGCAGTAGAGGAAGGAAGTGGTCCCAGAAAGAGAAGGAAGCCAATAAAAGGTGCGTGTTTCCTGAGGAACTCCAGGGGACAACATCAAACACGCTTCAGAGTTAACCTGACCAGTACATGAGGAAACTGAGGTATTTCTCCACCCACTTCCATGCCAGTCATTAGTTGAGAGCTGCTTTGGGGGCATTAAATGTGGCACTCCACACGTGCCGTAAGCCTGGACTGACCTTTGCTCCCTGGTCAGGAAAAAACCTCAGGCAGAGAGTCCCAGATATTCACACAAAGCAGCCCACAGAAGACAGAGGTGAGTCCCGAGGGCTGCTGGCAGGGCACAAAGAGCACCTGCTACACGTGCATAGGGCCCAAGAACTGAAAAAAGAGAGACCTGGGCACACATGTTAATTAAGTTGCTTCACATGCCATGCCCTGGACTCAGCTTAACTGATTGGTATTGATATTGGCTTTTGCCATTTTTTTTCACTAATTCTCTTTTCTGCCTCCAGCTGGCCAATACAAAATTTGAAGGAGACACAGGAGTGACAGGGATATGGGGAGACTGCTACTACCAGAAACGCTAGAATCCCCAGCAACCCTCCCACCACACGCCAGCACTCTCCACCTGCTGGCATTACACTACACTGTGGAAATCTGTACCCTCCCCACTACAGTGAGATTTCTCACACTGTACCTTTGAGTTGCAAACACTAGATCCTCTAACAGTCCCCAAATTTCAACTTTCGGAGACCAAGATGAGATTAGTTTCCAAAGATCATATCTCTGAAAATTCCTCCTTAAATTTCTTCACTCGAGATGTTGCTATTTTGAAGTTCCTAGGTTAGGCAAACATCTGCCAAGAGAGCTAAATATTACATAGTTATTTGGGGTTAAATAACTCATTGAATAGTTTTGTAGGTTGGATATTTGTGTGGTAATGATAAATATTAATAGTACTAAAGGATTCTCATATAATGACAGCTCACATTGTGCCTGGCCATCTCATGAGCTTATTATGTCTTGATATAACCCTAAAAGATTTTTGCAGTTTAGGAATCAAAAGCCCAGATGGGTAAGTAACTTGTTCACGGTCACACACGGTCACACAGCAAGTTAAAGCTGATCCAGTATCCAAACTTAAGCCTGTGTTTTGTTTGTTTGGTATACCATACCACAGTGTCTGTCTAGCATTCCCTGGGACAGATTTGCCCTGGACTTCATTATCATAAAAATGCTAAAGAAATTCTTGCTAAATAATGGACTATTTTCATAAACATGAAATATAAAGTACTTCAGAGCCCTTAGAAATACAGTATCACAATATTCTGCAAATGGTTGATTTATTATTGGGAGCTGCTGCATTCTCCATGAGAAGTCATATTAACATCATCTACATTTGTTCTTGAGAGAAGGATAACTTGGTAGAATGGTAGAAATTTAAAAATCATCTAATCACCAGCTTGCAGAACCTAAGCTCAGAGAAGTTAAGTAACTAACTCATGGACACTCAGCTATCTAGTTAGCAGTCAGCCAGGATTAGACTCAGCTTCCTGGACTCCAGGTCTACAGCTTTTTCCAATCACCTCACCAAGTTATGTCTTTTCATCCAAACCCGCCCCATGGGCAATTGCAGATGGTCACAATCTTTAGCATTGAGGCAAATTGCAATCAGTTTCCATGGCCTAAGTTTCTAACAATTCTCAGAAATATTTTTCTCACAGGCATTTAGGATAGTGATATCATAACAGTTTTTTTAATATCTTTTCTCCGAAAGAAATAACAAGGCAAAGCTCCAGGCTTCTGTTTCATCGTTATATAATACTTGTCTGGGATTGCAAATCACTTACAGAAGGACAAGGCCTGGGGGAGGAGGGGGCGGGTGTGAAGCTTTTGTGGTTTCTTGAGTAACGTGAGGCGATCTGTCATTTTAGAGAGGCTGGGAGCCTTTGCCCTCTGATCCAGATGCGATCAGGTTCGTTTTGAGTTTTGATTGTCTTTGAAACCTTGCAGTTCCTGAGACCTGAATGGGGATAGAAGACAATGGTTGCAGATAGACCTGTTTTTCTCTCTTCCCTTCCATCCAAGTAAGAGAACAGGCTAATAATAAATCAAAGTTCTAGAACTTGAATTTGAACTGAAAATACCTCCGAATAAAACCTGTTTCTTCCATCCTGCAAACAGGAGGGGAAGCGATCAGTTTGAGCAGGAAACTGGTGCATTCTCTGTGAGTGCGCGCCCTCTGCTGATGAATTTCGGTAACGACTGGCTCTCGAGAGAAGTAAACAAAATTATCATACCAAAAAGAATTTTTTATGGGAGGGGTGGAGAAGATCTACAGAGAACTCATTAATGTTAACTTTATAGTCATAAGTTGTCGGTTATGGGGGACCCACAGAGTTGTGTTCATTCTTATGGAAATTTGCACAAGAGAAATTCAAAGCACTGTCACTCATGGAGCTCTCAAAATACCTTGTTGCTGGGCATATTTCTAGAAAAGTGAAAATAAAGCAACTCCGAAGGGGCAGTGGTGTAAAGATTTGGTTATTTATGATAAACTCTTAGCAAAATAGTCAAAAGCAGTGTATGGTTCCCTCAACTTAGGAAGACGGAGGAAAATTTCAGAGCAAATACAGATCATTTTTTAAAGTGTTTGACTACAAACAAATGAGGTGTGGTGTTTTTTGTTTGTTTGTTTGTTTTAATACAGTGCAATCAGCTCTGCCTTTAATGGCAAACTTCCCACTGATGAGTCTTGTCTTTCTACTTTTGTGCCTTCTTGTAAAAGCCCTGCAATCTGCTGCATATCTTACTTTATTTCCACGGAAAGGGCAGCGAGAGAAAGCCAGTTCCTGTATTAGGCATTCCACTCAGCAATATTCCTCCCCCCGGTTCTTGCTCAAATTTTGATACGGATTGCATTCCAATGATCTCTGGTTAGCTGCTAGTGGCCGGCCGGGAATTTTCTCTCACAATTCCCTGCTTCCCCTTTTTCACTCTTCCCCCACCAACACACACTTCTAATTCAGACCACCCCAGCTGCCTTCATTATTCATCTAGATCATTCCTCACCTCGCTGTGCACACGCACCCACGTTTATTTCCTTAGCGATGCTCAGTTTAACCTCTTGGTGTAAAAGAAATGCAAAACCAAGTCAGCTGGCTAAGTCTAGCCCTCGTGAGGACTATGCACAGGTTTTGCAGTCCCCACTCTGGAGCCAATCACGCGGGAGCCCATCAGCAAACAGACCGCGTTACATAAGGCAACCGTGAGGCCGGCTATGAGGCCGGGAGGCAGATCACACGGCCACAGCTTCACCCACGTGCTTGGAGAATCCGCCACCAGCCCCCAGTGAAATGCAAACCCAGACGGCTGTCGTTGAGCGTACATTTTGTGCCAACCAGCAAGCACGCAGGTAGAGAATCGAATCTCTTACTGCATTTGTGTATTCAGAAATCGAAGTACTTAGCAGAATTCATGTTACCCCAGGGGGAGACAGAAATATGCTCTGCTACTTTGAAATTCTTTCAACTCCAGATGAAGGCTAGCAGTGTGCTGGGCAATTGTCTTTCTACCAGAAAAGCCTGTGTTTATAGTGACTGAGGTGAACAGAGTAGCCCTGATCACTGGAGGGGGACCCAAATTCATTCTTCCTGCTCCTGGATGCGCTTCTCATTTGGCTGCTCTGTGGGCAGAAAAGGGGGCATCACAAGAATTCGAATTTAGCCTCAGTAACCTGATTCCTAGCTGCAAGGGTTCTGGACTACAGGTAAAGAAGTCTAAATCTCAGATGAAGATTTGGTTTGAGCAATGAGTGGGCAAGTAAAACCTCTCTCCACCTGGAAAGAAACTGTGATTAAAAAAAAACAAAGAGACTTGAATCAAAATCATTTTTTCTTCCACGTAAATTGGGATGATCCTAAGTAGGTCACTGCGCTTGCGCTCTGTTATGCATTCAATTGGTGCTCAGTCAGCTTTGGGCAATGATGGAGCGTTGTTTTTAAGTGGAAATATATTTTCTACCAAGATATCACCTACTTATATTTAGCATGCAAGAAAACTCCTTCTCTCACTTTTGAGATCACATTTATATTATATGGATGTCTCGTTATATGGTTAAGACAGCACTGCATTGTGAAAAGGGAGTAAGTAGAATTTTTAAGTGGAATAAGAGGGAGGCGAGTTAGAGTGGGCGGGGGCAGCAGGGAGTGGGTGGAGAAAGGTGAAAGAGCCCAGGAATGCTTAAGGGTATTAGAGAGAGCAAGTCCCACTTGGAGAGAAAAAGTGAGCGTCCATTCATTGCTGATTAACAGTCAGTCAGAGAAGGCTAGTTAGAGAAAGCTAACAGCTCCTGGGGGCTCAACAGAATCTGGATATTACAAACTGCACAGCTCCTTCCCCACTGGGAACCTTTGCTGACGATAATGTAATGGGAGGTGTCACTGATGTGAGATTGTCAGTCATGAAAATCTTGTGGAGAAAGAAAAGGCTGAGTGAGGACCTCCAGAAAGAAGAAAGAAATTAATCCCTTCACTGCAAATGAAAGACACCAAATACACATTTGAAGATGAGCTATAGAAGCTTCCAAAGAGGACAGAAAACCCAGTAATTAAATGATAGAAACCCTTTCAATCATCCCTATCCTAAACAATATGGGAAAACAGCAATTCCTTATTAATGATGAGAGGTGTGTCATTTACAGGGACACTATACAGCAGTCACACAGCATTGAGCTAGTGGTCTACAGCTTTCCTGTGAAGAGCCTTCAGAGATTCTTGTTATGTAAGTGTGGGTGGGTGGCAGCTGGCTTTTGGTTCAATGACAATGTTTTCAGCATTTTGTTTTTGCCTAATAATTTATAAATTCCATAGCAAACACTTTCCAAAAACCTTAATTCTGAATTGTGTTGAATACGCAAGGTTCTGGACTTTTTCCTGAGCTGCCTTTGTTGTGGCTGTTGATATTGATGATGGAGGTGGTGTTATTTTGTTCTTGGCGACAAAGAGGTTGTACAAATAAAGGAAACAAAAGAGGTAGATGTTCTGTACACTGCAGCAAATGCGGGCATTGATTTTATAAAAGCCTTTGCTTCCATCTAGTGGTTATTGTGTAGAACTGTCTTATTCTGCCAAGTGAAATTCTCTGGAATAAAATTGTAAATGCTCCTATATTGTGCAGCGAGCTAGTGATTCAAACATTAATACTATTTTTAAAACACTAATAATAATATAACCCTTCCCTTGATAAGTTCACAGTCTACTGAGGGAATCACCTACTTAAATATTTACAGCAAAAATATGCTGTAAATATGTTGTTGCTGGGCATTCCAGTGCTTTGGGAGACCAAGGCAGGAGGATCGTTTGAGGCCAGGAGTTTGAGACCAGCTTAGGCAACATAGCAAAACACCCATATCTACAAATAAATATAATTATCCAGGCATGGTAGTGCATGTCTGTAGTCCAGTTATTTGGGAGGCTGAGGTGGGAGGATTGCTTGAGCCCAGATCAAGGTTGCAGTGAGCTATGATCGTACCACTGTACTCCAGCCTAAGTTACAGAGGGAGACGCTGTCTCTAAAATAAAAATAGCCTGTAAACAAAATTATTAACAATAACAACAGTTAATATTTATGTAATACCTACTATGTACCAGACATTTATCTAAGTACATTACATGTTTTATCTCATCTAATATTTTCAGTAGCCCTGTGAGGTACTATTTTGAGCCTCATTTTGCAGAAGAGGGAACTGAGGTCCAGAGAGATTATGTAGTTTCCCAGAGTCACACAGAATAAGTGCAGACTGGCTCAAGCCTGTTCTCTTACCACTGTATATTTGTGTGACAAGTAAAACAGACGGAACATGTAGTAAGTAACTATAGAAATTGAACCATGACATTGAGGTGAGAGCAAAAATTTAGAGAGATCTAAAATATATTTGGAGACAGAATTAATAGGATCTGGTGGGCAATTGAATGCGGAGAAGGAAGGAAGATGGTGGAGTTTCTAGCTAAGCAAAATAAGAGGTGGTGACTAATCAAGATGGTAAATTTTGAAGTAGACATAAGTGAGAGGGGAATGGATGAAGATAAAATTCTCATTTCTTGTTTAGAGACTTAGAAGTGATGAGGAGGCCGGGCTCGGTGACTCAGCCTGTAATCCCGCACCTTTGGGAGGCTGAGGTGAGTGGATTGCCTGAGCCCGTGGGTTCGAGGCCCGCCTGGGCAGCGAGACCTCATCTCTACAATAAATCAAAAAATCAGCCGGGCGTGGTAGCGCATGCCTGTAATTCCGGCTACTGGGAAGGCTGAGGCGGAAGGATCGCCGGAGACCAGCAGGTCGAGGCTGCGGTGGCTGGGAGCGGCCACTGCACTCCAGTCTGGGCGACAGAGTGAGACTCCAACTCAAAAAAAGAAGTGATGAGGAGTAAACATTTCAATCAAAAATATAAATATTAGGGAAAGACATATGCACAATTAGTTCCTTCATGCTGTGGACCATTGACTTGAAGAAGACATAGGAGAAAACACTCATCTGATATGACTTTGTAAGACTTTCGATGGTTCTGTAGTTGAAAACATCTATCACGAGTTCTATCTACAAATAAATGTTCAAATATACAATATACAATAAGTGTTTGATGTGCAGCCTCATATGATATATTCTTAGGGAATCCTTCATAGAACTTTATTAAACTTGGAGGGGAAGAACCTTGGGGTTCAAGCATTCCAACTTCCTCGTTTCACAAATAAAGAAAATTATGCCAAGTCAGATTAATAACTATTTTTGAGCACCTACACTATAATAAGAACTGAGGTAGTCATTGCATGAGATAAAAAAAGAAGGGTAATACAGAGTTCTTGTTCTCAAGAAGTTTACCCTTTAATTGGGGAAATAATATAGTGTTCAAAATAGTTGCTCTTCTGGTCTACTCAGAATCCATTCTCTTTCTTTTGGTCACAGCATTCTGAATTTCTTTGGAAAATTCATCCCTCCTCCTCCACCCTCAGCAACTTATGTGAGGCTGACCCCACCCTTAGCTCCAAGTAACACAGCCTAGCCAATAAAAGTAATAGCTCATTTCCATGGTGACAATAACTGATCCAGGATTGGCTCATGACATAGCCAGGGCAATAAAAGCAAATGAGCAACAGGCCAGAAGTTTTACTGAAAACTTACTTGCATACCTGACATTTTATGCTTAAACGTGAAGTTCAATATTGGATGTCAGTTGTTCTGTAGCTTTCTTTCTCTGGTACAAAGGATACCCCCTTTAATATTGATATGTCCCTTTACCTTCATTTCAAATAATTTTTCCTGTATTCTCTTTTTTATTTTTATTTTTTTGCATTCAGGAGCACAATTGTCTAGTATATTGTGCTATCTTGTCTGTCTGTCATTTCTATTATCTTCTATTAATCCCTCTGCATATACTGAGACTATCTCAAATATCTTTTTCATGCCTATTTTCACCCCTAAATATTCTGCTCCTTGCTGTTTCTAATAAATTTTTTAATGTAAGGGTAGGAAAATTTTTTTTATCTCTGCAATCTCTTCCTCTCTTTTGTTTTATCATCTCATGCACTACTTCTTGTTTTCTTGAATTTATTTTCTTACTGGAGTCTTTTATAACTTGTAGTACATATAAAGAAATTAGTTTAAAGAGATGATAATATAAAGTTTTTTCTACAAAAAAGTTGTTATAAACTGCTTTAGCACCATTCACAGCCTGACAAAACTACAAGTTCCATGAACTTTGTTTACCCTTTTAATCAATTTCAACCAGAAAGCTTTTGAAATTTAACTGTACATAGAGAGAAGGTATAACTTTGTTTCTCTTTCCAATAAGGTTTAAACCTGAAATCTTTTGAAATATACTCAGTGTAGAAAGAGAAAGGGAAATCCGGGGAATAAGCCCTGTTTTAAGTAGGTATGCACAGCGCATGCTTCATGGAGAGAGGCCAGTCAAGCTGGAGTGATTTGTGTGAAAAGGACCACAATGTCAGCATAGTACACATTGTATGTCTGCTTTATTTTAAAACAAATTAAGCTTATGTGATTATTACAACATTTCGTGTGGCTTTAAGCATAGGACCTAACCTTCATAGCCAGCCTTATCTCTCTACTTCCCCACACAAACTCTCCATTTCAGCCAATGTGGTCAACTCACTGTGACCTAGACAAGCCCTGAATTTAGCCTCTGAAATTTGACCCATGCCATGCCATGCTACTTATCTAAAGTACTTTCTTTAAGCCATCATTACACAATCTTTAAGATTCAGTGAAAATTTCACCTCCTTCATAATGTTTCCTCTAATTGTGCCAATCTGCATTGATTGCTCCCACATTCCCAGAATGTGTTGCATTCTGGGTAAATTCTTCTGCTCTATCTTCCATTTCAATAATTCACTTTTAAGCTCTGTCTAATCTGTGGCTTAATCTGTCCACTGAGTTTGTATTTTAATGACTACATTTTTCACTTCAAGGCAAATCAGTTGGTTCTTTTCCAAGCCTGCCTGGTGTTTGTTGGCAGGACCTTGATATTTTATCATATTTTTCTTCCTTTTAAAATATGTTTAGTCATATTTCATAGTACATATTTATTAATCTCATCATCTGAAGAATTTGAGGGTCTCATCCAACTTTGTGTTGGCTGCCTCTCACTCATGGTGGCATGTATCCTTATGCTTTATTGTTATGGGGATCTTGTCTTTAGTGGGGCTTTATCTGCACAAATCCTTTGTGGTCTGGGTTGAAGGTGTGACTCTAGACAAGAATGGCATTTGCTTCTACCAGGGGAATCACTGGCTGGGGACCAATTATTATGTTTATTTTATAGGCTTGAATTTACTGTACCATAAAGGGAATATGTATTTGAACCATAAATTCAACTAACAGTAGAACTAGGGTCCCAATTTTTAGGTGGGAGACCTGGAGAACAGAGGGGTTGTCTCCCTGGCAGTGGGTAGATTCTGTTTCTGTTTCACCATTTCATTGTGGCACAGCCCTTTGAGGGTTGTGACTTTATGCAGTCATACCTTTCTGACTTTGCTCTGGCCTGAAATACAGCTGCTTATCCCCATTTGGTACTTAAAACCTAATCCTTCTGGTTACAGAGATCAACCACCCCCAAGCCTAAGCAGCAAGAGCTTCAGCTGCACCTTACAATTCTGCTTTTTCAGTTTTCCCCTTTATTTTTGGTTCTTGGAGGAAATACGCTTAGTTTCTTGTTATCTCCGTTTGTATAAAAAAGATATTTATTATGTTTTATTCACTAGTTCTTTGTGTTTTACATTGGGGTGGTTAACATTACCTAATGCAGCACAGTATAAGAAATGAAAATTTACAGTTGATTCAATAATTATTCATAGAGAGTCTTGCAACAGATCTGCTGTTGTCTTCACCTGTAATTTAAATCTCAAGAAATTTTCTTACGCATTTTCTCCTCAAATAAATTACTCCAAAAAAATGAAACCAGGAATTGCACCTCATGTTCTTTTTTCTTTATGATAGTGCTTTGCCTAGCAGGGCTCCGGGTTAATTGATAGAAAATAAGTTGGTTGAAAATGTTTGGGTTGAACATAATTAGTCAGAGAAACAAAGTGATTAAAAATTAAAATGACTACTTCAAGTTCATTTTTTCAAATATTGATAATTTAATGCACCATTAAATAATTAAGGAAATAGTAATAGAATGAAAATAGAATGTCAAGTGAGAGCAATATGGTGTCTTCCTTTATGGAGATTACAGCATGGGGTGGGTTTACAATCCTTTAACTGTTTTAAAGCATGTTTACCAATTTCCTCTCCAGAAGTTTGAGTCTTCACACACACACTACTTTTTTGTTTTTTTATTTATTATTCATTCTTATCCACTTATTCCTGCTATGCTGGTTTGAAAATGCTTTAATCAATCATTACATTTTTCTCTAGCTCTAAATGAATTGTCTACAAGCAAATTAGCATAAGAATTAATATTTACAATATCCAGTCCATATTTTTGTAATTTCTGACCTAGGATAACTGCATAAATTTTAAACACATTTATAAAAGTAATTTTGTCTACCTTCTCATTTGCCTTTTTGTCCTTTTAAAAATTAATTTTCAATCATCATTGTTCGCTTAATGTATTTAACATATTTTTACTATCTTTGCATAAAAGTTTATTTTATACTTAACATTTTCTCAGCCAGATTTGACATTACTAGGCCAGCATTCATGCAGTGTTTGCTCTCAGGATTGAAGCTGTAATACAAAGCACGTACAATCACAATGTGAATGCAAGGGCAAGCTTAGGATTGCTTGCATTGCCAGCCTGAAGGCAGGTCGAGCTGATGCTTGCCTTGCTGCTGGACAGGAGACAGAAATCTCTTCCTGGATTTTAAGGCAGGCAGAAATACTCAATCTAAACATTAATCCTCATATGATTGTCATGGGCTTTGGGTCATCAGTAACCAATATAGCTAGTTGTAGTTTGAGTTCACTGAAAAATAAACCTCAGTTTTCTTCCATGGAAGACTACTTTTCCAGCTAATAGCTGATACTTCTACACACAGGCCCTCAATGAATTAGAAATTTTAAAAATTAATAAAAGGGTAAAAATTGCTCCAATCTGAAAAATGAGCAAAAATGCTTAAAAGTGCATAAGAGGTTGCAAAAAGCACCCCATGCTGTTTATTAAAATGTTTAATAAGTGAAAACCAATCATTGAGAATTTCAACAATTTGCATTCAACAAAATGCTCTGGGACTGCCTAATAAAACAGCTAACATTTGTAAGCTGCAACAATATTGCCCATCTCACATGTTCCTCTTGTGCTGTGCCTTTGACACTCCTCCCACTGAGAGGTGGGGACCTATATTTCCTTCCCTTGAATCTGAGCAGACTTGTTACTATAGCAGACTTGTTACTATCACAGAAATGATGCTATGTGACTTCTGAGCCTAGGTCATAAAAGTTGCAGCTTTCACCTGCTTCTCTTAACTTGCTTGCTCTTGAAACCTAGACCAGCCCACTCAGAGAGACTATGTATAGTTCTAGCTGTTAGCCCAGATGAGGTCCCACTGATAGCCAGCAGCAACCATTAGACATGTAAATGAAGATGTCCCCAAATGACTCCACATCCCAGCTATGGAGTCAGTACCAAGGCTTTGGGTGTTCCAGCCGAGGTCCCAACATTTTGGCACCATCTCTGTTGTGCCCCATCTGAATTCCTGACACACAGAATCCACAAGCATAATTAAAGAGTTGTTTTTACACCACTATGTTTGGGAGTGATTTGTTACATATGAGTAGAGAATCAGAACATAGCCTCACTCAAGAATGGGTCAAAAGGATGGCAAAGAAGGGAAATCCTCTCATGATAGAATTTCAAGCAGCATATCTCTGTCTGCTTTGTCTGGAAAGGGAGACCACCTGAGGTCAGTGTCTACACAAATTCCTTGGCAGTGGCTAAGATCTGAATAGGGCAACATGGCCTAAAGGAGACAAAGTTGAAAGATTGGTGACAAGGTTTGGGGAAAGGATGTATGAATGGATTTCTCCGCTATGAGAGTGGGTACATTTCTATCCAGTGAGGTCACCAGAATGCCCTTACAGCCTTACTTATCCAGTGACGTTAGCCAGTCTTCTTTCCCAGTCAGCTTTCTCTCAGGGCCCATGAAAATAGGGTGGAGACGATGCTTGAGAACAGCAAGAGTGATCTCTCTTCATCAAGGCTAAGTGCCCTATTTTCTAGCAAGCTTTTCTGCAACCCACAAGGCTTGCTTCTTTTTAAGGAATTGAAAGCAGGTGGGTAGAAAACCTCCTGATTACATTTAGGTTGAACCGTATAAAATTGCCAATATTCAACCATTTTTGACTTATGAAAGTACCAATTTCATACGATTCAACCTAATATTTTACAGATTTTTTTGAGGATGCACAAGTAGAAGATCCAGTTTTAAAACAATCAATGCAGTGTATTGATCTTTGTGCATGGTTCCCAAGATCAATTCAAGAGCTAAATCAATGAAGTTACTGTGTGTCATTATTCCATGATATAATCTTCTTAGTTATATAAAAATACCGACTATAATTTCAGTCAAACAATGCCTGGTTGAAGCTTAGCAATGTAGGAGGGCTGAGAAAAATGAAGGGAGAGGGAGGATAAAATGACTGGTTGAATTAAAATGGAATCGACGTCTGCCATCATAAAAGACATACCTGATTGCTTTACTAAATTTGAAGATAATGAAGTACAGAAGAGGCACTTACCCATCTGAGTCATAGGTAAGATGGAAGGCAGTAATTATAATTACAATTTTTTATTTCTTTTCTTAAATTTATCTCTGAAGATAATGGTGAGTTTATTAGAGGAAAATAACATTTTACTTTGAGTCATCAGAAGATAAAGAAAAAGAAACATGAAATGTATCAAGCACGAGGTACTTTACTGCTTCTTGACCAAGAAAAGCCTTTGGAATGTGCAAAGCAATGTCTTACATCAATATGCCAAACACCAAGCAAAATGCACTCTGGGGAATGCACTCAGTGGAATACACACAGTTGGGCCACATTATCTTAATTTCTTTTTCTCACTCATCCACTACATTCATATTCAAAATTCAAATGTTTTTTGTTGGCAACTGTTCTAGACTCTTGGGAAACAACAGTGAACGTATTGCCCAAAGAGAAGCTCCTCAAGGAACTGGCTTTCTGGAATTGGGGAGAAGCTAGGTAACAAAATAATACATACAATACATAAGAATATTTATAAAGTATGTTCAAAGGTCATTAGAACTATGAAAAAAAAGAATTGAAGAACAAGATAAAGAGTTTCAAGATTGCAGGACCCAGAGTTCGGGACAGCAGATGGCTGGTTACAATATTAAATTGGGTGGTCAGGGTGGACCTCATTGAAAAGGTGAGGTTTGAACAAAGCCCATGAAGAAAGCAAGAGAGTGAGCCAAGTGGATATCTGGGGTAAGAGCATTCCAAGTCAAAGAATAGCTTATACGCCTAAGACAAGGGAACATTTCTGGTGTGTTTTTGAACAGCAGGGAGGCCAGTATGGCTAACAAGAAGAGAGTGAGGAGGAGAACAGAAAGGAAATCAGAGAGGTAGCAAGAAATCAGATCCTGGAGAGCATTATTATTCAAAGTAAGGAGGATCAGCAGCAGCAACATCCTCACCTACAAACTAGTTAGAAATGCAGACTCTCCAGCCCTGCCCCAGACCTACTGGTTCATAGTCTATGTGTTAACAATATCCCCAGGTGATTTGTATGCATGTGAAAGCTTGAGAAGGACTGATGTCGAGCATTATAGGCCCTTGTTAGCACCTGGGTTTTCACGGGGCGGGGGGGGGGGGTGAGATGGGAGTTATTGAAGGGAATTGAGCAGAGGCATCACATGATCTGTCTCATATTTTAAAAGATCACTGTGTAGTGGGAAACTGCCAGGAGAGGGGACAGCACACCTCATCAACAAGGGTATCTGCATAATGAACATTTGTATACCTAACCCTGAATTGTACCCCACATCTTTAAAATTTAAAATTTTAAAAAAAGATAACTGTAGCTGTGTGTTGGAAAGAGCCTGTAGGATAGAAGTAGAAGGAGCAGTCGAGATGTGATGATAGCAATCTTGGGGTGAGGTGATGGGGTTTGGACTAGAGTGCAGGAGGAAGAGGTGGAGTGAGGCCTGAACAAACCACCTGATCCTGCTGCCCCTCCGATATATTTCCTCCTCTCCAGTTCAAAGAAGTGGGTCAATTATATATCAGAGTTAGAAAATGCTTCAGAAGAGTGAGCCTTCAAACCACCTACCTCAAAGAAAGGCCCTAAGTGCTGGGGGAATAAACAGGAGCATCTAACATCGTCCGCATCATCAAGACCCCAGAGGAGTCTTCAAGAAGAAGTAGATGTTTAAACTGAGTTTAGGAGGAGTAGGAATTAAGCTTGAGGGTGATGGGAGAGGAGAAAAGGGATATTCTGGGAAGAAACGGCAATATATGCGAAGACAGATGTGAGGAACCGTATGATACACTTTGCTTGAACAAGGTGGGGGCAGGAGTGAGGCACTGGCAGAAAATGAGATTAGAGAACTAACCAGAGGCACTGGATCAAGGAGGTCAAAATATCCAGAGAGCTTTGAAGACATACTGTCAGATTTCAAGGTGGGAGTAAGATGGGGATGAACTGGAAACAGGGAGAGCAGTCTTAAGACACTAAAGGATGAGAATAATTCATCCCAGGACTCAAAGCCCAGGAGTGTCAGTAAGAAATGCCTAAGCCCTCAACTGTATAGCTTCCCTATGTGACTGAATTGAAGCCTGTGCACCATATAAGCCAGGCAAAGAACCAAACTTCTCTAACCTCAATTGTTCCTCCATGAAATCAGGTGCTCCTCATTTCCTCATGAGATCTCAGAGTACTATTGAGAGAATCAAATGAGATGCTGGGCATAGAGCAAATACTCAGCAATTTGCCTTATAAAAGCTCTCTAAATCATCCTAATTTGCAACCAAGGTTGCAAACCACTGATCTAGTCCAATTACTTCATTTCTGCATGAAAACAGAGAGACCCATAGAAGGAAAATGATTTGTTCAAGGACACACTTCTAGTTAGTAAACTATGGGGACTCAGATCCAGCACATTTTGACACTGGTGTAATGGAGAAGTGTTTGGTCTCTGGAAGTAGATGCTGGTATTGCCATTTATTAGCTGTGAGACTGAACCAGTTTCTAAACATCTCTCTCAGCCTCACCTGCAAGATGGGAGTGACAACAGCACCCACATTATGGGATGGTTGGAAGGATGAAATAGATTAACATGCACAGAGCACTTAGCACAGTACCAGGCACCATGAGAAGCACGAGTTAAATGCTAGTTATTGTTGTCAGCTGTGCTCTAACTCTCAGACCAGCATTATTTCTGTACCTCCACCATTTGAATTGGAATAGACCTTAGAAAACATTGGCTTTTTCCCCTTATTTGATGGTGGGGGGGAGAAACAAAGGCCAGAAAACTGATGTGACTTTCCCAAGGTAACATTGTTGGGCAAAGCTCAGAGTAAAATCATTGTCTCTACCACCAGATCCAGTATACTCCTTGCTGTAGTATTCTGCAAAATGCCAATCTGGATGGAGTTGACTAAAAAGACTTTCGACTTCTCTACCTCTAAAATAATGTATAAGACCTCTTGTGAATTTTGATCATTGTTTGTCCCATCCCTTATGGCTACACTCATGGAAATAGAGTTTTAGATATGGAACTGAAAAAACAAAAAAGATCTGACTAGTTATAATTCTCCCTGCTGACTCGTGATGCCAGGAGTTTTAATCAAATGAACCAAATATATCTGTGTGCCAAAGGCCAGTGTTCATGCACAGTCCCTAGCCAGGTGCTGTTTGTGCTGTCACTGGGTTTTTGATGTCACTGCTTCCTGTGTGCAATCAGTAATCGACACCAAAGCTCTAACAAAATGACCATTTTTAGAGTGCCATTAGTTGTCTCCCTGGGTTTGGCTGTAAACGTAACATAAGTAGGATCTTTATTACATCAATTTCTTATTGCAGTCATGTTTATCTTCCTGAAGTACAGCGCTCTGAGAGGAGCTGAGTGGGTGGATATTTTGGCTTGTTTTTCTGCTAAAGGAAGACTCTGATGTTCTTTTACTATTACCTGAAATTTGTGTGCTATTGCAGAGGCGTCCTTCTCGGGGGAAGAATATGAGTACAATTGGAGCTGAAGTGCTTTTTTTGTTGTGTGTACAAATTAGACAAGAGGTTTATAAACTTACCTCTTACAGAAAAGTTTCCCTGGTAATTTGCTTTGTAGTATCTCTGAATATCATAACCCCTAATTAATCACCATAGGCCACCTTTTGCTTGTTTCATATAGAGCTTTCAAATTTGAGCACTGGGACAAAAAAATTTTTTTTTTTTTGGTATTTATAAAATTCTAATTGCCACCAGAAGCAAGGTAGCTATATAATTGCCAAAGTCAAAACAAAATGTTTTTTAAGGTACTTTAATTAGAGTATGTTTCACATTTCATCTTCTCATGAAATTGAAAATACAAACCATGAAAACTCTTTGGATAAGCTTTTCTTTGGGTTGTTTTACATGCTTCAGTAAAGATTCTCATATATCAGAATTATAGATTCAATACTAAAAAACATAAATTGTATTGTTAATTTAGGTGACCATGAGGGAAGCTGACTTAATTAAACTAAGAAAAGATCAATAAAAAACACTTCAAAGATTTTTGTTATCATGGGTTTCTGACTAAACAAATTGTCTAAAGCAACGTCACTATAGTTAATTTACCAGTTGGAACTTGTACAAGGTTTGGGATTTCAAGATAAACCCATCTCTGTGGACAAAAAGAAGTTAATTTCTTTTGAATTACCTAGTGTGTGGAGGTGGGAAGGGAGGGAATGCCATGTGAAACCAGGTTCCTTATTTCTCTTATGAGTCACATTTACTTGAACACAGCAAATTTTAGTTCCAACCGTTGTGACCCTCCTGGAGGTAGTAAGTCCTGAATGAGTAAGGATTTGACGGAAGTGTATACCTTGCAACAAATGTCATCCAAAACTCATTCTTATTTTAGCATCAACAAAGGCCCTCCTCTATAGTCAAATTGCCCACATTCTCAGAAATTGTAATTGTGATAAAGTGTATAATGGGCTTGAATTTTCCACTCCTCCCTGTACCGTAACCTTTGTTATGTTACCTTGGAGTTCCTCCATGAAGGCAGAATATGTTTTGCCACTCCTTGTCTTCAAGCTGTGTCACTTCCTTTGGTCAAAAGTGGGCAGAAGTGTCAGGGTGCCAGTTTGAAGCTTGCATGTTTCTGCTTGCACTCCTGTGGCTCTGCCATCTTCTAAGAACAACAGGCCTGGAGATGAGACACGTGGAGCTGAGCCTCCCGAGCAGAGCCCAGCCTAGATCAGCCAACTCCCAGCCAAATGCGGACATATGAGCAACAATACATCGTTGTTTAAGACCACCAACATTTGGGATAGTTTGTGATGGAGCAGTTGTTAACTCATATAATGCTATAACAAGCTATTGATCTGAGTTTCTCCAGGCTAGTGATCTATAAATACATATAATGTGGGGCTGGTCTAGTTTCTATTATCTTCTCAATGATAGATTATTTCTATGTGATGCATCAAAAAATAAATTACCAGCTATCTGTTGTGGGCTTGATGCTCTGCTGGGTGCTGGTACAGAGAGTGGAATACAAAGGAGTCCCAGATATTGATATATGGCCTGTAACTGAAAAACTGGAACCATTACTACAAAGGCCATTCAAACTGGAGGCTGTAAAACTTTCTCTTTTCAAAGTTCAGTTTCCTCGAACCGGATATTGTAATATATTTGTCTTTACTTGAATGCTGAATCCAGTGTGGCAAACACCCTCTCTTGCCTGATTCAGTAGAGGTTCAGAAAGTTCTTGTCTTGATTTTTTGTGGAGGTGGCAGTTTTAACGGTGCATGCCCCATAGAGCAATGGGAAATTCTCATCAGCCAAGAGCCCCTCAGTAGGTACAGATGTTAGGGAGAGATTGGCCTTGCATGTAGTTAGATGGTGAACCGGGAGTAGAACTTGGGGGTGCTCACCATTTAAATAGAAAGGGCTATGATCCCAGAGATCAGAGCCACGGGGGAGAGGTAGGATGGTCTAGAGTGTGATAAAGAGGAAATTAAGAGGGAAGACAAATGAAAGGTAAAATTCCAAGCTGCAATCTGAGACAACTGGAGTCATTCTCAGAGGAACTTTATATTAGTTTGTGTGCTTGTTTGGATGGTTTTTTAACACCAAATGGGATTTGTCACCTTCTTGGGACTTTCAGCTATGGTGTCTTGGGTGATCTTTGTTCTGTAGTTTCCTTTCTATAACATCAAGAACCAGGACCATTTAGAAAGGAGAAGACTATTCTTCTAGGGTGGAAGTGGTATCTGTCTCTGCCCATGCAGTGTCCGCATTGCTTAAAGGGCTGTAATGCATCCTTTGGTCACACAGAAGCTTCATTCAAGGAACAATTGGAAGCTGAGTCCTCTGAAAATCAGGGACGTTGTCGAGTTCTTTCTCGAGGATTCGAGGACTTAGATTCCAGCCCCTGGGATTCTGCTATGTCACGCCAAAAGAAGCCCTTGGCCTCTCTGCCTCCTCCTCAACAACCTACGCAGGGCGTTCTGAACCATCCAAACATCAGCAGAAGATGACTCATCAGTGGGCTGCCTCTGAATCATGACTTGGTCCTGATGTGGAAAGGCAGAGTGAATGTAGCATTTGGAAATTAATGTGAATCAAGATGCATTTGGAGTTTGCATTTATATCTTAGTGTAATTTGACTCAATGTTAACCCTCCTCTGAGTTTAATAAAATAATGACAGCAGGACATTCAAAGTCAGCGTGATTGATGACTTCATTCCTGACTCAGATTCAGCCTGAATGTCCATCATGTTTGGTATCAAACTTTAATTTCAAATTAGCTGCTGGTCTCGAGTAATGACTGACTGAATTGATGAGATTCCATAATTCTTGATGCCAAAAACTTCAAAATGAGGGCTATCGGCCATGTTATTTTAGAGAGAAGCAGATCTTCTCATGGGATCAGCCATCAGAACTGTTGTTAGTTTTGACGTGCTGGTAGTTCTGATTGGTCTCTCTTGTCCCATTGCTTTGTTGGCTACCTACCTTATTCCTCAACTTTTAACATAAATTATTTAAAATGACAAAATAATAGTTTTATCCTGTGAACAACTAAGTAGCCATTTCTATAAAACATTTTGTTCTAGTTATTTCTTTTCTGTATCATGTCCCTTCATGAGGGTCTGAAGTCATTATCGTCACATAATAGCTTATTTTTTTTAACATTTCCCATGTGCCAAGTGATGTTCTAAGTGATGTTCTTATTTAATTCTCCCAACAATCCTATTGTCATTCCAGTTTGTAGATGAGGAAATTGAGTCAGCATTTCAGAGAGGTCCAATAACTCACCAACAGTAATAAAGCTATTGAGTTGAGCCAGAGTTTGAACCTAGGCAAACTAATTCCAGAGTCTCTGCTCCTAACTTTTATGCTACTAACTTCACCAAACACAAAAGTCCAAATGATTCTGTCCCACATTCTAGTCAACATATGCAAATTATATGTAATGAAGGAATAATTTGGAGGGAGAGCCTTTCTTTTCTATTTATTTTAGGAGTTTGAGAATATTTTTACAATGCCCTAGAATCAACTCAATTGTCTTCCCCAATACTGATCCTATTGTCACCATATACTGCAGCTTGTACTGCAGTTGTAGTAACTACAACTTTTATCTTGGTGAATTGAGGTTTCTGTGTTAATACTGCAATTTAATAAGCAGCATTTTCCTGCTTTATAAACAAGCTTCAACTTTCCCTTCCTTATCTTTCTGCCTTGTGGTTATTTCTAGTAACCATCAATTAACAGTGATGTCAATAAAACAAGCTTACCAAAGTCAGGGGGAAACCAAAATGAAGAATGGTATGCCAGGAAACACTTTAATGTAGGTGGAGACCTGCCAAATTTTATTATTATAAGAAAACAAAGCAACTTTGTTAATGCAATAAACATTACACTTTGGCTTCTATTTTGATTTTATGTTAAGCATGCAATTGAATTCCTTGCATACAGGTTTTCCTTATTGTTGCCTGCGATTTGCTTCAAATAAAAGGAAGATCATTTTAATTGCAAGATATGTATGTTTTTCCATTTGTATTCATCCATTCTTCTCAAATACCTACAAAATTCTCTTATCTATGGTGTTGGAGAAGCAAAAATGCTACCAAAGCAGAACCAATCCAGTGTCTTGCTTCTTTTGGTTAGGGCAAAATTTGTTGCAGAAAAAATGGTAATGTTTGCTTCCTCAGCTGCTCCAGGAGCAACTAAATCTCCCGAAAGGATTATAAATAATGGACATTTTTATGTATAAATTTGCTTCATTACTAGTATGTATTATCAAAAAAATGTTTTTAAAAGTAAGCTCTAAGCAATAATAGATTTGCTCATTGAGGGTGCAGATTGACTCTAAATAACACAAAAGAGGCAGACAGTAGGGACTCTGAGGCTTAGCACATTGAACCTGTCAAGGCCCCTCTCTTCCTCGACCTAGACTCTCTTCACTCTCCCTCCCTTAGCAGGTGTATAAAGGCAGGTTGATGGGATTAATTGGGTGACTACCGAATATCTAAAGACATGCATTTTCCTCATCAACTTTTCTCTGCAAGAAAGAATAGCATGTAGAAAAATCTCTATATTGCCACCTTAAAATTTGTATTTGCTGTCAATTCACATTTTATGCACTATTTTTCTCTCAAATGAAAAAGAGGAAACTAGATCTCATCTAAGAAAAAAATAAGAGATTGGTTGTTCAACATTTTATGATAGAAATTTTCCATCATACACAGTTGAGCGAATACTGTAACGAACCCTCATATACCCATCACGCAACTTTATTTTTTCAAGAGTTGTAGGGTACATGTGAGGATTTACTATATAAGTAAATTGTGTGCAGGTGAGGTTTGGCCTTCTAGCAGGCCCTCTCTCCCTCTGAGAGTGGACCTGGTACCCAGTGTTGCTGTGTGCCCCTTATCTCTCCTCCCTCCCTCCCTCCTTTAGCAGTGTCCAGCATCTGTTGTTCCCACCTTTGTGCTCATGTTACCAGTGATCAGGGCCTCCTCATGAATGAGGGCATGGGGCATTCAGTTTTTTGTTTGTATGATAGTTCACTTAGAATTATGGTCTCCAACTGCATCCATGTTGATGCAAAGAACATGGTTTTGTTCTTCTCTGTGGCTGTGTAATATTTCATTGTGTATATATACCACTTTTTCTTCATCCATTCCATTTTTGATGGGTATCTGGGTTACTTTCATGTTTCTGCTATTGTGAATAGTGCTGCAATGAACATATGCATCACCCTGCTTTAGTTGTCAACATTTTTATGACGTCATTTCATCTACTCCCACACTTCCCACCCCACCACCAAGCTCTCCAATGCAGTATTTTCAAAATAATTCCTAGACATACCATTTCATCAATAAATACTTACGTGGGCATCACTAACTGGTAAGGATTGTTTTTTTATATAACCACTATGCCATTATCATGCCTGATAAAATCAACAATAGTTTATTAATAGCTTTTAATGTTAACTTCATATTCAAAATTCCTTCATTGTCTCAAAGGAGAATTAATTTGGTCCAATGACCCAGATTCAGACCCAGCAGGAAACAGTATTCTCAGATAAGGGTAATTCGAAGAGGGTTTATTTGTAAAGAGAGTATGTACAAAAGCACAAGTGGGATGCAGGGAGATCACAGAGCATAATGCAGCGACCATTGGCTAATAACAACAGAGCTGTTACCACCCCTAGGTGTGAAGGAGTCAGGAGGACCAGATCAAGATTACTGAACTGGAACAGTCTATAGAGAAGGCCTTCTTCAGAGGAACAGTGTTCTTCTTTTTGTTGTTGTTGTTATTTTTTTTTAATTATTTTTAAAATCAAATCAATATTTTTTATTATGGTTTTGTGGGGTACAGTTAAGGGTTAGGTGTACAATTACGTTTCATTCAGGCACCCTGTTGATAAGAGGTGTTTCCCCTTCCCCAGACAGATATTTGCTACTGTTAATCCCATCCCGCTCCCCCCCATAGTAAGGAACTAAAACGTGCTGAAAACAAAACACAAACAACCCCATTATCAAATGGGCAAAAGATATGAACAGACACTTCACAAAAGAGGACATCCGAGCAGCCAACAAACACATGAAGAAATGCTCAACCTCACTAATCATCAGGGAGATGCAAATCAAAACCACACTGAGATACCACCTAGCTTCAGTCAGAATGGCAATTATCAACAACTCAAAAAATAACAGTGCCCTTCTATTGAGGGATCCAGTCAACACAAAGTGGCCTCAGGGAGAAAGCTGGGGAAATCAATACCCAGACCATCCTCCTTCCCCTCCTTCTGATCTCCTACTGGGGCTTCCCATTGACAAAATCCAACCAAAAGAGGGCAAGGGAGTGTAAAGGCACAGTCCGTGCTGGTTAAGCTTCCTCCCACACATGGCATTTGGTTGCTGTTCCCTAAGGCTCTTTTCTTCTTCTTCTTCTTCTTTTGGTTTTCTTTTGAGTCAGTCTCATTCTGTCGCCCAGGCTGGAGCACAGTAGCACGTTCACAGCCACCACAGCCTCGACCTGCTGAGCTCAGGCAATCCTTCCACCTCAGTCTTCCAAATAGCTGGAAATACAGCATGAACCACCATGCTCGGCTAATTTTTTTAATTTATTGTAGAGATGAGGGCCAAGTTGCCCAGGCTGGTCTTGAACCCCTGGACTCAGGCAATCCTCTTACCTCTGTCTCCCAGAGTTCTGGGATTACAGGCGTGAGCCACCGCACCTGCCCTCTTTTATTCTTTAACAGTTCTCACTTTCATTTATTTATTTAAAGATGCTGTTAATGGAGAAACTGGGTTTCCAGCCTTGTGGATTGTCTCACATTTGGGATTTGGTTGATTGCTTCTTTTTGGTGAAATTTAATTGTTCCTTTACCTCCTGTATAATTTTTGTATAACAGTGATTCATGTATTACATTTAAATGTTATTTATGATTTCTATCAGACTGCTATTTCTTATAAATTGGTGGCTATACATAGAGACTTGATTAGATTTAGGTTCTATATTTTTTAGGAAAGAAGACTTTCTAGGTGAGGCTGAAACACTCACTTTCATCAATTCATGAGGCATGTAACATCTGGTTGCCCCACTTGCAAAGATTATAAGATTAAATTCAGCTTGATTCCTCTATTATAGATTTCCATCAGCCTTTTGCCTAACCTTGAGTACATGTTAGCGTCACCTGTGAAGATGATGTTTAAACCCCACACTGCCAAAAGCGCACCTGTCATCATTTAAATCAGAGTAACTGGGGGTGTAACGTGGACATTAGCATTTTTTAAAATCACCTAAGTGACTCTAAAGAGCAGCCAAAATCAATAACCTCAGATCTCATGATTTTTCTCCATTGATTATAATTTTCTCTAAATTTATTTTTTCATTAGGATTTGTAAATTGGTAATTTTCTAGCTCTGTCATTCCTTCTGCATTTATTAGCTATGAAACAGTGCCAGTCATACACTTGCACTCAATAAAGAGATATCAGTTGCTTTGATCTGAAGTTCATGTTCAGTGACTATTTTTTATTAAACTGTTTTGTGGAATTTCTATTAAAAAGATGTAAGTATTACAAATTGACTTAAATCAAAGTTTATAATCTCTATTATATTTATGTATATTTTTACAGATGTTATAGTTCATTGGATCATATCTAAAATTAAAATTTCCCTCAAAAACATCCTTCCTTAAAAACTCAACTATTCCCACCAGCAGTGTAAAAGCGTTCTTTTTTCCACACATCCGTTGTTGTTTGTTTTATTAATCATGGCCATTCTTTTTTTTTTTTTGAGTTGTAGTCTCACTCTGTCGCCCAGACTGGAGCTCCCGGCCACCGCAGCCTCGACCTGCTGGGCTCCAGCGATCCTTCCACCTCAGCCTTCCAAGTAGCTGGAACTACCGGCACGCGCTACCACGCCCGGTTATTTTTTTGTTTTATTGTAGAGATGAGGTCTCACCAAGTTGTCCAGGTGGGTCTCGAACCCACGGGCTCAGGCAATTCACTCACCTTGGCCTCCCAAAGCGCAGGATTACAGGCTGAGCCACTGAGCCCAGCAATCATGGCCGTTCTTACTGTGGTTAGGTGGTATCTCAATGTGGTTTTGATTTGCATTTCTCTGATGATGAGTGAGGCAGAGCACTTTTTCACTTGTCTGTTGGTTGCCCGTATATCTTCATTTGAGAAGTGTCTATTCATGTCTTTTGCCCACTTTTTAATGGGATTGTTTGTTTTTTTCCTTTCGGAGAGTTTGATTTTTCCTTGTAGATCCTAGACGTTAAACCTTTTGTCAGATATACAGTTGGCAAATATTTTTTCCCATTCTATGGGCTGTCTCCCTGCTCTCTTGATGGTTTCTTTTGATTTGCAGAAGTTCATTGGTTTGATGGGGTCCCACTTGTCTATCTTATTTCTTAAGGTATGGGCATTTAGAGTTCTGGTCAGGAATTGGTTGCCAGTTCCAATTTCCATAAGGGTGTCTCATGAATGCAAACTAGTGCAACCTCTTTGGAAGACAGTGTGGTAATTTCTGGAAGAACTAGAAATTGACCTTCCGCATGACCCAGCAATTCCCCTATTGGGAATATACCTGGAGGAACTCAAGTCATTCTACAAAAAAGATACCTGCATACACATGTTTACTGAAGCACTATTCACAATAGCAAAAATGTGGAACCAACCATGCTGTCCATCGAAGCTGGACTGGATTAAAAAAAAAGTGGTACATATACACAATAGAATATTATGCAGCCATAAAGAAGGACAAACATATGGACTTCATAGCAACTTGGATGGATTTAGAGTCGATCATACTAGTGATCTATCACAGAAACAAAGAATAGAGTACCATATGTTCTCACTCATAAGCGGACTTTGAACAGTTATCATAATACTATAAGAAGGAGATTGGCAGTAGTGGGATACTGCCAGAGGAGAGGGGGGTGGGATAGGCAGTTGAGGGAAACTGCTAGGTGAAGGAGGGGCACACCTCATCAACAAGGGTACCTGCATAATCAACGTTTGCATACCTAACCCTGAATTGTACCTCACATCTTTATAATAAAAAAAGAAAAATAAATTGGTAAAAACAAAAAAAGAAATAGAATAAAATTTCAACTTTATGTGTGTGTTGTGTGTTATTCATGATATGTTGTATATTTCAGGTCCCCACACATCAAGATCACATGGTGTAGATATATAATACGATTTTCTAGGGAGAAACTTACATCAGAGAAGTAAAGAGTGCACACAATCTCCTGAGCTCTCATTACCCCATAGAGAGGTGTACTTTGGCCAAGCATAGCTGGGCTAGACACACAGGGTTCCAGAAGAGAGATCCCATCTCCTTTTATACCAAGCATATTTGTGGAAAATGGAGAGTAAGGAATCCTTGGGAACCATGTAACAATAAAAAGCTTGATGTTTGAGAAAGTGGCCTAGTTAGAAAGGGGAGCTGCTGAAACTTAGCAACTGGAATCTGTTGAGTTAACACACACCTGCTGGGCTAGCTCTCTGCTAAACTACCAAAAGTGTGAAGGAGACTTCCAGTGCCTTCCAGATTTTTCTCTTTTAGCATAAATATATAAGATTCCACTCACTGAGCACCTCACTAGGTGCTGGGCAATTCAATCAACAATGCTATGATTGTCTCCAGTCAACCACACATGGAAACATTTAATCCTTCTTTGATTTATTTTTCCTCCAAGATATACTTGATGGCTTATCTCTGCTAATGTTCATTCATTTGACGTGCCTTTGTTTATTCATCTGTTACTTCATTCACTTAATTATTCAGGAATAGTTATGTAATAGACCATTCTTTGAAGCATAATATGGGCTCCAGTTATGACCAAGGCATAGTGCAAGGAGTTTATAATCTGAAAGATGGAGTAAGGCAAGCCTAATATTCATAATATCAGAAGTCCCTTCCTTCAGTCCTTCCCTAGCCTAGTCCAGGCTTGAATCCTCTCCCTCCCCAACTAGCCCTCCTGCTTCTGTTTTCTTCTTTTCCAAACCATGCTGCACATCCTTTTCAAATTACTTTCTTCAAAATACTGCTTTTCACTCTGTTCACAACCTAAATGTCTCCTTTGTCGCCTACTAAGTGAAATCCAAGTTGTTCAATTTAGTTCATCATTCAAACCCCTTCCGGTCCTGTTTGTTACCAACTTCTACCTCTCTCTTAACTTTCCCCCCTTTGAACTCTTCTTCCCTGTGAGTTTTTCTGCCAAACCATCTGGACTCATGACTTCCCCTCTATCCTCCTAAGTCCTTCAGCTGGTCATAAAAGAAAATTTACACCATTGCCCTACATAAATTCATGAGCTTTTCCCACCTACCCTGCCCTCCTTTGAACCAACAAGCACTTATTTTATCACTTTATTTGTATTGTATATATTTAAAGCATACAATATGATGTTTTGACGCAAATATACATGATGAAATGATTACCACAATTAAACAAATCTACATAGCCATCACTAAAGTACTTAGTACGGTGCCTCTCATTTTATCATTATATCCCATCTTATATTTCTAATAACCTTTTCATGTGTTTATATCTCACTTCCTCTTCTACAGTATAATCTCTTTGAGGTCAGGAATTGACTTATACTTCTTTGTTTTCTCAATACTTAGCAGTGCTTTGCAGACAGTAGGTGCTCAATGAAAGGGTGTTGATGAAGATGAGAACATTGGGAAACTCTTGGAATGTGGTAGTGGTTAAAGTATTATATCAAGAAAGATGGTTTTTCAACCACATTCTTCCAACTGGTTGTTTTTCTCTCATCATCAGAGTAGGATATAGCCAACTCTGTCACTCTGTCGCTCTGTCGCTCTGTCTCTCTCTCTCTCTCTCTCTCTCTCTCTCTCTCTCTCTCTCTCTCTCTCCCCTTTCACAGCTAGACTTCCTAAATGAGTACTTGCTGCCTCCACTTTTTTACCTCCCATTCACTTCCTCAACCCACTGCCATCTGGCATCTTCCACCACTAAACCAAAATCTGCTGGCAGAGGTCACCTAGCACCTCATAGATGCCAACTCAGATGGACAGTTTCCAGTTCTTTTTGCATCTCTTCTCCATAGCATTTGATGCTGTTTCCTCCTACCTCATTCAGGAAACTGTCCTTTACTTTGGATTTTTAGACCCTAGTTTTTTTTGCTACCTCCTTCTATTCCTTCTCTGGTTCTGTCACAGTCTTCTCTTCTGCCAGCCATCGCTTGAATGTTATTATAGAACAGGTTTCATCCTTGGCTGCTTAATTTTGGTTCTCCCAGAAGCAGGACCTGAGACAAGGATATACATGCAAATCATTTGTCGGGAAGACGATCCCAATAGGAGAGTGGGGAAGTAAGATAGGGAATGGAAGGCAGCCAATAAAGGGTGTGATATCAAGCCAGTTACCACTGTGGGCAACTGCAACATAATCCCACTGTAGAACACAAGCTTCGGTATTATCTTGTACGTGGAGCAAGAGAGTTAAAGAATTTCTCCATCAATCCCATCAGCCAGTCATTGAGGACTGCTCCCAGAAGTGAGATAGAGCTGTATTAATTCCCTGGCACTTCTAGCCTGCCCTCAGGATAAGATTCACAGGTGGCAATGACTGGAAGTCAGGCTGGTATGCGCAGAATGTTAAGGGCTGAGGGATATTAGCGGGACACCAATAACCCATGCCTTCTCTCCTCAACCATTATCCCTGGGTTACTTTAATCAGTGATAATAAAATTAGCAATGATACTAACTAACATCTATTACTAGGTCAGGTGTTTTGCCTATATTAGCTCATTTAATCTTTATAACAGCCCTCAAGTTACCATTATTATGCCTATTTTATTAAGGAGGAAACTGAGACTCAGATGCGAAGTTGCCCAACATTATCCCACTAGTGGTTTCAGCTAGTGTGTATATGCCAATGTCTCTACACTCACTTGCATCCCATATTGCTCCTTCAAGCTCTACACCAGTATGTCTATTTGCTAACTGGATGTCCTCACCAAGTATCCAACTGGCATCTCAAATACAACATGTTCAAAATAAACTTATCAGAAGGTCTGCAGGAACCTTGATACATATGATTCTTCTTGTTGTTTTTCCTTTTTGACAGCTTTTTGGAACTTCACTTGAAGAACAATTTTTATCTTCAATAATTTGTTCTGGTAATAAGAGTCTGGAGATCATCTTCCCAGCATGTATATCCTTGTCTCAATGCCTGCTTCTGGAAGAACCAAAATTAAGCAGCCAAGGATGAAATTTGTTCTATAATAACATTCAAGGGATGGCTGGCAGAAGGGAAGACTGTGACAGAACCAGAGAAGGAATGGAGAGAGATAGCAAAAATCCCTATACCTATTATAGGGATTTGGGAACATACAGAAAAGTATAAAGATTACAACAAAATTCTCCATAATTCTACTGTGCAGAATTGACACTGGGCATCTCTTTTTGCCTAGTTGTCTATATGTTTTTAAGATGTTTCAGAAGATACTATGTGCATATATGTGTGTGTGCATGCATACGAGCATGTGTGTGTGTGTGTGTGTAATTTTATATCTTGCTTTTTACATTATAAGCATCTCCCTATGCCATTAAGAAAATCTTTATGAACACATTTTAAAGGCTACATAATGCTCCTGACATATGGATGTGCCTAAATTTGCTTAACTCTTCCCTTTTTATTGAACATTTGTATTGCTTCCTTTCTTTATTCCTATAACAGATGCTGAAATCAATGTCTCTATACCTAAGTCTTTACCTGTATTTTGGACTCTTTTTAGAAGAGGAATCACTTTTTTAAAAGGACATTTTTAAAAAAGTTTTTAGTGTATCTTGCTTTCCAGAACGGCTGTACCAACTCACACTCGTGCCAAGAAAATACAAGAGTATCCTTCACCACATCCCTGCCAGCGATGAGTATTTTCATCCTTTTAGAAACCTGTTAAATCTATGAGAGAAAGTTGCGCTTGTTGGTTTCACTTTCATTATCTTGATTTCCAATGAGGTTAGATTTTTTTTTTACCTATTTGTTGACCATTTATTTTTCCATTTTGTAAACTGTTCACACCATTTGCCAGTTTTTCTACTTGTTCTTGTATTTCTTGTTACCACTTTTACAAATCAGTAACACGTTTTTGTTATATTTGTGGGAAAAATTTCCATCTTGCCATTTGTTCTTTCCATTTTTATAATTTTTGATGTAAAATTGTTTATATGTTTTCTGAAGTCAAATATAACTTTTATCTCTCTGAGATTATTTCCGTTATATTTGAGCTTTGAAGGTCTTTTTCTCATCCAGAGATCTGGTTAATATTCATCTGTCTTTTTTTCTAGCGTCTTATGATTTGTATTTCTTCATTACATTTTTTTAATTCAGTAAAGTGTGGTATAAAACTAATTCCTCACTCTCCCAAATGCAGTTCCTACTAGCCAATTTTCACTTATTGAGTTCTTGTCCTCATTGCTATATATCTCCCTTTTTAATGGACCACAATGTTTTAATTATTGAATTATTTGAAACTTTAATATCTCTCAAGGTAGTGGTACCCTAATTCTTTTTATTCCAATATTTTCATGTATTTATTATTCCAATTAACTTTATAGTCATTTAACAAAGTTACAAAAATATACCCAATGTATTTTTTATAATTACATAGAATTTAAATATTAATTAGAAAAGACTAGACATCTAACAATCTCTCCATTCATTATTCTCTTCTTTTACATCTCACACAGATCCTCAAACTTTTCTTTTTTTATTTGTATAAATTTAAGGGGTACAAGTGCAGTTTTGTTGCATGGATAGATTGCATAGTGTGTAGTCTGGGCTTTCGTGCACCTGAATGCTTCTTATTATGTTCATATTTATGTTCTTGTTCCTATTTCAAATTGACTCTTTTGTTCCATAATCTCTTCTGACTGATTATTTATGTTATAGAGTAAATATTTATATTTGTACATTTGTTTTTTTAGCCAGCCACTATACTGAAATCTCATTAATTATAGCAATATTTTTAGTTGATTTTTTTGGGTTTCTTCCTTTATTCATATCTATTTCTATTCCAGCTCTTCTGTTTTTGTTGGGGCTTTTGTTTCTGTTTTCCAAGACTTCTGAAATAAGGTTAAATAATTATTATTTGGGTATATCACAATTAATTGGCTATTTACTACTATTTAGAGATTAATTCTATGCCAGTTTTTCTTTCCTTTTATAAAACGATTTTATAAATCAGAGATAGCTACTGGATTACCAACTCCCTTTTTTAGCATCTATTAAAGCAATCATGTGATTTTTCTTATTTGTCATCCTGATGTGATACATTATCTTAATATACTTGCTAATATTATATTATTCTTATATCCCTGAGATAATGCTACTTGGCGAGTTATTCTTTTAATATGCTATCACATTTGATTTGATACTATATTATTTTATTGCATTATGTTTATACTGAGATTAGATCATAATTTTTGTTTTTGAGATTTTTGTCAGATTTTAGTATCACTTTGATGCTAACTTTATAAAATAAATTTGGTAATAAAAATGAATGCAAAAGGTTTTTGTCCTTTTTTTCTTTTCTTGAACAGTTTGCATAGCATGAACATTATCTGTTTCTTGCTAGATAGGAAGAACTCACCCATAAAACTTATGGCATGCATAAATTTTTGTTATAATTATGAATATAGATAACCTGAATTGACAGGCTATTGAGGTAGAAATTAATTATTAATAATTAATAGTAAAACATTTTGTTGGTGTTGTGATTTCTTCATTTCCAACGTACTCTTAAGTCTTTTACCTCCAGTCACTCAAAAAGCATTTATTGAATGGCTTCATGAGCCCGCTACCATGGTTGATGCTACAAAAAAAGGTTAATTAGATGTAGTTTTTTATTTTGCAGAACTCTTTTTTTTGGTATTTATTTTAAAGATATGGGGTACAACTCAGGGTTAGGTATACAAATATTCATTATGTAGGCATCCATGTTGATGAGGTGTGTCCCTCCCTCCCCCGGCAGTTTCCCTCAACTGCCTATCCCTTTCTTATAGAATTATGATAATTGTTCAAGGTCTGCTTATGAGTGAGAACACGTGGTACTTAGTTCTTTGTTTCTGTGATAGATCACTCAATATTATAGACTCTAAGTCCATCCAAGTTACTGCAAAGTCCATCTGTTTGTCCTTCTTTATGGCTGTATAATATTCCATTGTGTGTATGTACCACTTTTTTATCCAGTTCAGCTTCAATGGGCAGCACATTTGGTTCCATGTTTTTTGCTATTGTGAATAGAGCTGCAACAAATATGCGTGTGCAAGTATCTTTTTGGTAAAATGACTTGAGTTCCTTTCAGTATATTGCCAGTAGAGGTATTGCTGGGTCATATGGAAGGTCAATTTCTAGTTCTTCCAGAAATCACCACCCTGTCTTCCAAAGAGGCTGCACTAGTTTGCATTCCCACCAGCAGTGTAGAAGTGTTCCTTTTTCTCCGCATCCTCGCCAGCATCTGTTGTTGTTTGTTTTATTAATGGTGGCCATTCTTACTCGGGTTAGGTGGTATCTCAATGTGGTTTTGATTTGCATCTCTCTGATGATGAGTGAGGCTGAACGCTTTTTCATGTGTCTGTTGGCTGCCCATATATCTTCTTTTGAGAAGTGTCTATTCATGTCTCTTGCCCACTTTTTAATGGGGCTGGTTTTTTTTCTTTTGGCACGTTTGAGTTCCTTGTAGATACTAGATGTTAGGCCTTTGTCAGATATACAGTTGTAGTTTGCTGAACTCTAGCTAGTTGAGACAGACATGTCAATCAACAAGCTTAGTGAAATGTTATTTTAATAGAGGTATGTTCACTCACATTATTCTCAGTCCACTTATACTAGTACCACTACACTCATTATACAGGTAAGGTAACATGCTGGTTTACTGGATCCATATTTCAATAACTCCCATAACCAGTAGCTCAGTACCTCCTGAGGAAAACAATTTATCTTTGAACCAATCTAATAGTTGGAGTATTATCTCTTATGTCTTCTAGTAGCTTCTCCCAAACCATGATTCTAGTCCTCAGAATCATGAGTTTAACTTTTTTTTACATAAGAAAGCTATTTAAATTTCTAAAGATGGTTATAACCATATCCTCTCCCCACCATAAGTCCTTTTACCAAGACAAATATGTTCAGTTCTTTCAACCTGTCTTCATACAACAAAGTTCTGAATAACCACCATCTTGGCCTCTTTTCTCTGTATACACTTCAGTTTATGTTGTTTAAGGATTCCACTCAATACCTCACATACACTCTGGCAAAAACAGAGTAGAGAAGAAATATTACTTTTTAAATTCAGATGTTACATTTACTAATGCAGGCCTAAATCAGTTTGGTTTCTTCGGTGTTGACTGTCAACTAGTGTTGAAGCCGTTATTCACTGAAAACATCACGGTTTTTACACATACGCTTCACTGAAAACATCACGTTTTTTACACATACGCTTCTAAATCATATTTCCTTCACTGTGGACTTGGACAGTTGTTTCTTGGTACTTAAACCCATACTTCCCATTTATCCCTGTTAAGTTTAATTTTAGTATGTTAAAAGCAGTACTTAATCATTTTAAGATTTTTCTAGATCCTGAATCTGCTATGGATTAACTCACAAAATGTACAAGTTTTATAATCCTGGTCCCACAAGACATGATAAGAATACCAAATATAAGACTACTAAAAAGCCAACTGATTTTCAACAAAGGTGCCAAAAGTACACAAGGAGGAAAGGACAGTCTCTTCAATAAATGGTATTGGATAAAGTGACACTATGCAATAGCAAGAAAGCAAATAACATGACAAAGAAAATGGGCAAAGGACCTCAATAGACATTTCTCAAAAGAAAACATACAAATGACCAATAGTTATATAATAAATGTTCAACATCACTAATCATTGAGCAAATGTAAACAACAGGGAAATGCACTAATCATCAGGGAAATGCATTAATCATCAGGGAAATGGAAATTAAAATCACAATGACATATTATCTCACACCTGTTAGAATGGCTACTATTAAACAAAAGATAACAAGTGTTGGTGAAGATGTGGAGATTCCTGTTGGTAGGAATATAATTAGTCAGCCATTATGGAAAAGTGTGGAGGTTTCTTAACAAATCAGAAATAGAAATACCATATGATCCAGCAATCCCACTTCTAGGTATATATCCAAAGGAACTGAAATCAGTATCTCAAAGAAGTATCTGTACTCCCATGTCATTGCAGCATTATTCACAATAGCCAAGATATGGAATCAACCTAAGTGTCCATCAACAGATGAATGAATAAAGAGAATATACACATACACAATGGAATACTATTTAGCCTTATAAAAGAAGAAAATCCTGTCATTTATGACAACGTGGATAAACCTGGAGGGTATTATGTTGAATGAAGTAAGCTTGGCACAGAAAGACAAGTATCATTATCTCACTTCTATGTGGAATTTAATAAAGTTGAACTCAAAGAAAAGTAGAGAAGAGTAGTTACCAGAGGCTAGGGCAGTGAGCAGAGGAAGGAGGTTGGGGAGTTGTTGGTCAATGGTTGCAAAATTTCATTTAAATAGGAAGAATACTTTCAAGAGATAATAAATTGTACATCATGGTAATTATAGTTAATAACAATGTATTGTATTCTTGAAAATGCTAAGATAGTAGATTTTAAGTGTTCTCACCACAAAAATGACAGTTCTGTGAGGTAATGCACATGTTAATTAGCTGGATTTACCCATTCCACAATATATACATATTTTAAAACATCATGTTGTATCCATAAATATATACAATTTTATCAGTCAATTTAAAATTTTTTCAAATTCAAAAGAATGCTGAGGACAGAGCCCTGTGACATATCACCAGGAACCTCTTGTTACATTATTATGTTATATTATATATTATTATATATAATTATATATTTGTATATATATATAATTCTTGAATTTGGCTCACATATCTCTATCCAGCTCATAGTTGCATATGTGACCCTGCTAAAAGTTTTTGGCATTCAGATCATTACCAGCTAAAGGAAACATACATCTACACAAAACGTATACATGAATGTTCATAGCAGCTTTGTTCATAATACCCCCAAAATGGAAAACTACCCCAAATGTCCATCAACAGATGAATATATAAACAAAATGTGGTATAGCCACACAATGAAATTTGACTCATGATGAAAGTAACACCCAACAGCATGGATGAATTTCAAAAACAATATGGTGAGTGACAGAAGCCAGACACAAAAATTTACATACTGTACAGTTCTGTTTATATGAAATTCTAGAAAAGTGAAATAAATCTAAGTGACAGAGAGCAGATTACTGCTTTCCTGGGCCAGGATTTGGGGGAAATTTGACTGTAAAGAGTCATAAGGAGACATTCAGGAGGGATGAAAATATTCTGTATCTTGATCATGGTGATGGTTCATGGGTGTACACATTTGTCAACACTCATCAGACTGTACACTTTAAATGGTTGCGGTTATTTTGTGTGAACTATACCTCTATAAATTTGATTTTAAAAATATTGCCTATTGCATTCCCTGCTTTGTCATAATAACCTGATTAAAGAAACAAATTAGTCTCACTCGACTTGTTCTACATAAGCCCCTGCTAGGTCCTGGGGATTCTTACATTGTTTCCTAAGTACACATAAATTATTTTTTGAATGTGTTCTAGAACGTTTCTGGAAATCAATATCAAACTCGTCCAACCATACTAGGTGAACGCTGTCTTCTTACACCCTTTGAAAACAAGAATTCTACTTCACTGTCTTAGCTCTCTGTGACTTTACATATTGCCAATTTTCCCAGAGAAATGAACAATGATTCTGTCATCTCATTTGCGTGTTCTCTTAGTTCCCTGGGATGTAATTCGCCCAAATCTGGAGACTGAAAACTGGTTTGGAGATATTTAGTGCTCTTTTATCTTGAGCTTCCTTTGCAAAGGGGCTTCTGAGTTGGGGATATTGTGGGAGAATTTAGGCTGCAATTTAAGGAGCTGTTCGCCACTTATGAGCCATTATGTTAGCCTCTGTCAGGATGTCTGGCTCCGTGTCTGGTGCAGGCGATGTCTGAGTAGTTTTCTGTGTGAGAGCACCACAATTTCCTGCCTGAGAGTTCAGTATTGATCTGGCTCAAACCACTAAAGGATTTTTACTCTCCACTTCTTTGGTGGCAGGAGACAAGGTTACTTATACCTTTTATATCGTGCTGATTTCACAAACTCACATGCAATAACTGCATGTATAATACATGTCATGTTTGGCATTCTGTGTTAATGTTACCGATTATATGTATCCTCTCTGTTTCAGCAACGGTCTGGAAGAGTGAGGTAATGGTCTGGATTCTGAACTGACAGGCTCAAGTCTCTATTTCATCCAGTCCTGTCTGGCCCATTGTAGGTCAAATTATAGGTCAGAGGGGAATGCCACACATCTGTGGTAGAAAGCAATGGGCCAGGTAATAAGATCTGGGGCCCTGGTAAGCGAAGTGCCCCCTGTCCTCCCTCTTCAGAGCATAGAGTAGCAAACAGAAAAGTGGGCATGGAAAAGGGAGCAGTGGATGGAAGAAATTCTTTGTTCTTTGAACATAGCTTTGGAACTGGGACATCGCCATTCATGGATCACATGATAAAGAGGGGTGTTTACCAAAATCTTATCAAAACAGAATAGCCCTTCTTAAAGGGCTCTGGGAACTACTGTAAGAGAACTTTATGCCGCTGGAACCCACCAAACCATGACAATAATATTCCTCCTCAAAGCCTAAAGTGCACTAAAAACAAAGTATTTTTGTGGCTCTTATCTCAGCCTTCAAGATGTTTTCTTTCCGAATTTAGAAAGTCAGAATTCCCAAGCACTGTGGGTGCTAGAATCAACTCAGGGTTGGAAGAGATGTTTAAATTAATCTAATCTGTCCTCCCACTTAATGCAATATCCCTGACAGCTGATCACCATGCCTCTAGAGGGATATTTAATGCACAGGAAACTAATTCTTATGAGGCTGCTCATTTCCTTGTTGGAACAGTTTTTTTCTTAGCCTGAACTGAGTGCTCTCCTTAGATAACTTGTATTCGTCACCCCTACTTCTGACCTTTGAGGCAATATAGAAGAAAACAGTATCCTTTTCAGTCTGATAGCTGCTTAAATATTTGAAGATGGTGATCATATTTCCCATTAGTGTCTTTTTTCCTGGGTTAAATATCCCTAGGTTCTTCAATCATTGCTCCTTGATATAGCTTTCAGATCCAGCCCTGGATGCATTCGATGTGAACAATAAAACTGTTAAAGTTTGCTCCAACCCTTAAACACAATGTTACTTATTGGTGTGACCAGTGCAGAGAACACACACTATCCAACACTTCCACTGTTGTGTTTAGCTTATGACTGACCACAAATAGCTGTTTTGGCATAACTATTCATTGCTGTGGAAGGATTATGGAGTTCACAACCCAAAGACGCAATTCTTTAGCCATGGGAAACTTTGTCAAGACTATTCACAACTATAAATCTAATTTATTTTATTTTATTTTTAAATTTTATTTTAGAGTTGTGGGGTACAAGTGAGGATTTACTACATTAGTAAGTTGCAGGCAGGTGAAGTCTGGGCCTCTAGCTGGTCCTCTCATTCACTGTTAGTGGACCAGGTACCCAGTGTGTTGTCAAAGAACATTTGCTCCTTAAAATGCAGAGGCAAATCATCTCCTGAACTGGGATGTAGAATAAGATTACTTTAACAGAAATGTAAAAATATAAGCAGCTTGGAAATGGGAGGATGATAGCTAGCTAAGCAGTACGAGTAAGTTTTCATGTGTTTTTGAGCACAGATCATGTTACTGAGGATCAAAGATATTGCGGGCATTTCAAGAACTCATGTCAATTTTTTGTTTTCATGGTAAGTGTTCTTCTGTCAGCTCACTCAATATAATTTTCAAAGACTGCATGGAAGATGATGGAGAATGTTTGTTCCCTTAAGCTAAGCATTATATTATGTTATAATATTTGTTAGAAAAAGCTTTGTTAGAAATTAAGGTATATATTATTTGCTGGAAAGTTCTGGAGTTTAGAGTATCTGTACCTATTTAGGGGATAGTATATTTATAATCTTCAGCTAAACAGTCTCTGCACAACATCAGAATACACAGAGATCAGACCTTGTGGAAAAGAAGCTGTTGTCATTTCATAAAGTCTCATTACTTAGCTGATTTCACACTACATGATAATGTAAACTAAGGTTTAAATTACTTTGCTCTATCTAACTCTTTTTTAGTTTATAGGCTGCTAATAATTTTGTTCTGCTCTTTGAAATCATGAGAGTGGGCCTACTGGGGTCGTGTTCTGGAATTTATAATGTAGTGAATGGGGGGAAGAACATTTTTTAAATGTGAAATAGTCATCTAGCATAGGCATGAGAAATGTACTCATGAGAAAACAAAGTGGTCTAGTCAAGATCACAGTTTTTCCAGGGTCTAAAGTCTTCCTTCTAGATAGTGCATTATGCTGCTTTCTATATCTCCCAAAAGTTGTAGGGTCCAAGTTCTCTTTTTTGACCCTACAAATTTGTAGATATAAGGACAGATATCTGTCTTAACTGTTTTACCAGATACTAATAGTTACCAATCCATTCTCCCTGCTTTTCAACTGACAGAAACCTGTCATTGTTCAGGACTGCAATGTATTCCATTAAAAATACCTCCCCAGGGTTTCTCAGAAAGTCAAAATTGAAACCACAATATCATCCAGTAATCCCACTTCTGAGTATATATTCAAAGGAAATGAAACCAGCATATCAAAGAGATGCCTGCCCTCCCATGTTCATTGTAACATTATCTGCAACAGCCAAAATACTGGAATATATGTAAATGTCCAATAACCTATGAATAGTTGAAGAAATTTGGTGTATATACACAATGGAATACTATTCGGCCTTTAAAAAGAAGGAAATCCTGCCATTCTTGACAACATGGATGAACCGAGAGGATTATGCTAAGTGAAAGAAGTGAGGAGAAAGACAAATATCTCACTCAACAAAAATTGAACTCGTAGAAGCAGAGAGTAGAATGATAGTTACCAGGGACTGAGGGTGAGGGGGTTGGGGAGATGTTAGCCAAATGACACACAATTTCAATTAGACAGAGGAATAAGGTCAAAGGATCTATTACACAACATGATGACTAGAGTTAATAACAACATATTCTTGAAAAATGCTGAGAGTAGACAAGTGCTCTCACCACATAAACAATGACTATGTGAGATAATGCAAATGTTAATTAGCTGGATTTAGTCATTCCACAATGTATGCATATTTCAAAACATCATGCGGTATATGACAAACGTATTCAATTTTTATTTATCAATTAAAAAGTAAATACCTCCCTAGACTCCCTTATAGCTAGTGTCCTTGTGACCCAGTTTTGTCCAGTGAAATGTAAACAGATATCTACTGGGTGAGGCTTTCCAAAAGTTATTGCTCACCCGATAGAAAGAAGCAAAACAGAAAGGGGAAAACGTCACCTTCCCCTTTACCCTTTGCTTTCTTCCTCCCTGGAATGTAGACATGATGCCTGGAGGTAGTGAAGCTATCTTGCAACCTTCAAGATGAAGGCCACAGCCCAAGGATGGCAAAATGGAGAAATGAAAGAAACCTGTGTCCCTGGTGGCACTACTACCTCTAGACTTCTTATTTTTCTCAACCATTTTCCCTTTTATCCCTTCAATTTGTCTATAAGCCCCAGACCATAGTTAAGAAGAGTAGATTTGAAGCCTTCATTTGGGAGTTCATATCAAAATTGTTAATAGGATACTATAGATTAAGGGGCTTGCTCTGGGTCTTGTGTTTCTTCTTTACCCCCGACTCCCAAATCTGATTATGCCTCCCAGCGTCCCAGTGCTATGGGTTCCTCACATGCCTGAGCTGAGGAAAGGCAAAATGGGCTGAGAATTGAAGAGAGGGGAGTGGATTCTTGTACTCATAATTATCAAGCAGAAGGTGGTGATTCCAGAGCCTGGGATGGAATACCTGGATATCATCCAGATTTCAGCTGTATTAAATGTTTGAAGAAAAAACGTATGTAGTATGATTTGCTTCAAAATCTTGTTCCTATGGAGCTGTCCTTGGATATCTCTGTGCATTTTTTTCAGGTGGAACCATTTAAGTCAAATTTATTTTAGTGTCCTTCAATTCTAGGAAGAATAAGCATATCCTATTTTAAACCACAGGGGAATTGTCACATTAAAATGACTGTAGACTATGTAGAAGAAATGCACAAAAATAGATAAGAATAAAGCTTCCTGAGTGACTCTTATCCAGTGTGACCCTCCTGTGAGAGGGAATATTTATTCAGAATATTGGTATACCCAGAGGGGATATTTGCATGCTTTATAAACAAGAAAATGCCGTAAGAGATAAGTAATCACTAAAGTAGTATCTGAAAATAAAAAGCTATTCTTCGTGGTCTTTTCAAATGTATTCTTGCTTTGGGACTAAATATGAGCAAATGACACACAAGCATGTGTCCCCTGAAAATTGATGTTTGTTTGTTCTTATAGCACAAGAATAAAGGTGATTAATGAAATATTCTGCATGAAGATGAATTTCAGAAAGTGGATCCTTTTTATTATTTTTTGAGATATTTAAATTTAGAAGGCAACTGGGAGAAGTAAGCAACTCAGTGACATTAAGGTTGGTCCACCATGTGTCACCCAGTTGGGCATGATGTGGCTGAATGAACTCGCCCATGAACTGAAATGTCAAGGGTGGAGAACAGCAAAGAGAGATGTGGCAAGTAACACATCTTTGTTTCTTTCCAATGAGGAATTTGTTTACAGGGCCCCAATCAGGAAGTCTTTCTTTTTCCAAAAAGGAATGAAATAAACTATTTGAGCAGGTACAGAATACACGATGGCAGAAGTCTCTGGCAGAGCCTAGCAAGCTGCCCAAGGGGATTCAGTACCCCCTCCCACCTCTCTTTACTCCCTGTCATCATTTTAATTCACTCAACTCTATCTCACCTTTAAATTAATCAACAGACCCATTCTCATGACTTCACATTCATCTCCAACTGCCTCCTTGTTTCTTTCCTCCCCTTAGCAATGAAATAATTTTTTCATTTATTATGAAAGTAAATACAATTGAACTCTTGTTTTGCAAGGTATTACCATCAGGGGAAACTAGGTAAAGGGCACAAGGGAGCTCTCTATTACTTCTTACAACTACATGTGCATCTACAATTATCTTAAAATAACAAGTTTATTTTTTTAAAAAAAGAAAACACATGCTCAATGGGAAAAATGTAAACAGCATCTAGTTTTAGAGTATGTACAATCCCACAGCCTCTGACATGGTTTAGCCACATTGAAGAATAACTCAAAGATATCTGATAATTTTGTGTGTACATTATTTTTTTGCATGTGAGGGAATCAGTTGATGGAATCAAGGTCAAAAGAGAATTTAAAGGAGACTAGGGATAGGGAGAGGGAAAACCTGCAGATAGTCTGGGAATAGGGACATTTGTGGGGTAAACTGATAGGCTGGCAGCTAACAGAGTGGTCACTCTGGACATCTGGCTTTGGTAAGGGCTTCAAAAACAAAACAAAAACAAAACAAAACCAGCTTCAGTTGTTTATGGATTCTTTGTAATGCTCTGAAGGTTTAGCTGAGAAGCTTCCAGGCCAGGCTCTCTAGGCCTACCATGTCATTTCACCAGTACCTGTACCTAACTTAGGCCCTTCCTGCACAGTTGCCCTCAGCAGAATCTCTTGCCTGGCATGGAAGAGCAGACTCGGCACTGGCATTGGAATCAGCTATAAGACTTGAAGGACAGCTTGAGTCTACCATCCATTCACTGAGAGACTTGACCAAATCAACCTCATTAAGGCTCTATTTTTTTTTTTGCCCCTAAAAGAAGCAAGCATAGTGATATTGTGGAATCAAATGATAATATCATAAAGGGTAAAGTACAAGTGTTATGAGCTGCTTCTGTTGTCATGTGCATTCAGTTTGAGAGACATAAAAACACACATGGTCAAGCTTTGCTTGTTTTTCCCACAAGGAAATTGTAAAGTTAACATAGCTCCTACCTCTTTAATGCAGGGCCTATAATGAGATCTATATTATTGATTACAAAGAGCTTTCAGTGGCTGTTTCAAACCCAAGCTGAAGAGGATATTACCTTAAATTTTTTTTTTTTTTTTTTGCTGGAACACCATACATCATTTTTTTAAAGGAAGCAAAAAAGCCTGCTTCTCCACTGCCTCAAGACCTTTGACTACTGCAAGAGCTAGCATCAGAGGCACCAGCTGGGTCTCTGGCTCTGTTGGCAGAGCTGACAAAATGTCAGTGCCCATCATTTCTTTGGGGAGCTCTTGAGAACTAACTGAGCCAATAGCTCAGTCTTTTCCAGAAATGACTATCCCCTACTGTTTTATTGATCCCTGCCAGGTATCTCATTTTTGATCCTTTGGTTTGATGTGGCCAATTCTCTGTTGAATTGCAGTGGAGATCTGTTATGTTGAATTGTCCAACTGGAAACATTCCCGGTTCCACTTCCAGCCCCTCCCCATTTTGCTTTGAGCTGGCTCTGAAACAGATCTAAAAAATAAAGAATTGTCTGTATCACATAGATAACACTTCTTTAATTCCTGGTGTCTCAAGATTAAATTAGCTATTTTGATGGCCTCGTGTTCTGAGGAACACTGTGTTTTTGAAAATCAACCTTTTATCGTTCTGGGAACCATTTGAAAGCTTTGAGTGAATCTCTGCCAGGCCGAAGTATTGATCTTTGTGGCAAGAGAAGGAGGTGGAGAAAGAAATGTAGCAGGCAGGGCAAACAAATAGGAATCAAGAAGTTAGAGAACACCTCTGGGTCTTTCTGTGTGAGGAGAGTGCTGTGCTGTTGTAAGATGCAAAATGAGCCAGGGTAGGGGTACCAGAACATCCTAGACTTCAATGATTTTCTCAAGAGCAGCTCTAATGATTCTCAATGACCATCATGGAAGAAACCTTGTAGATATCAGAGAAAATGTTATCCTTGCCAACTTCAGTTGAGTCATCCACACTCTGAAAAAAGCTTTTTGTCTTCAAAAGTTTATTTAGTTTAGAAGAAGCAGCCCATTTGACACTTGGATCACTGGTGTCACAATCTGCATTGGATCATTGGGGTATCTTAATAATGATTCCCCTTTGAAGCCCTTACCAAGGCCAGATATCCTATAATGATTCATCATAACAGTTAACAATGGTGTTAGTCTAGAACAAGAGTCAGCAAACAATGGCCCATCACCTATCTTTGTAAGTCCCATGAGCTCAGCATGGTTGTACGTTTTCAAATGGATGGATTAAAAAAAATCAAAATAAGAACACATTTCGGTGACATGTAAAAATTATATGAAATTCACACTTCAGTGTACATATAGTTTTATTGGGACTTAGCCATGCTCTTTCATTTGCCTACCATCTATGTCTGCTTTCACACTACAACAGCACAGTTGAGTAGTTGCAACAGGAAACCAGGAAAACTGATGAGGATGGATAGAGGCTCACAATATCTAAAATATTTATTCTCTGTCCTTTTGCAGAGGAAATTTTCCTACTGTTGCTTCACACCAGTGTTGTCCAATAGAAATGTCCAATAGAAATTGTCCAATAGCAATGATGGGAGTGTTCCATAACGTGTACTGTCCAATCCAGTAGCCACTAGTCACAAGTGGCTAATTAAATGTAAACTAATAAAATTAAATAAAATTTAAAATGTATTTCCTCAGTTGCTCTAGCAACATTTCAAGTGCTCAATGGCCATGTGTGGTTAATGGCTACTATATTGGACAGCACAAATCTAGAATAAAAAATCCCTATGAAAAAAGCTCCATTTTTTCTTCTCTGGAATACCTCCATTATTGCTTCCTTTTTCTTTCTTTCTTTTTTTTTTTTTTTTTTTTTTTTTCTGTGAGTTGGAGTCTCACTCTGTCGCCCAGACCGGAGTGCAGTGGCCGCTCCCGGCCACCACAGCCTCGACCTGCTGGGTTCCGGCGATCTTTCCACCTCAGCCTTCCGAGTAGCCGGAATTACAGGCATGCGCTACCACACCCGGCTGATTTTTTGATTTATTGTAGAGATGAGGTCTCGCCTGCCCAGGCGGGTCTTGAACCCGCGGGCTCAGGCAATCCACTCACCTCAGCCTCCCAAAGCGCGGGATTACAAGCTGAACCACCGAGCCCAGCTGCTTCCTTTTTCTTTTGCTAACTTTTTAGGGGTAATTTCTCTGCTTCATTTTACAATTGGAAGAGAATAGGTTTCTTCGTTTGGGTACTTCTGTAAACAGAGCCTGAGACAAGGATTTGGACGCAAATGGTTTATCTAGAAGGTGATCCCAAGAAGCAATAGTAGGGAAGTTGGGGAAGTGAGATAGAGAATGGAAGAAAGCTAATTAATGGGACATTGGCAAGCCAGTTACCACTATGGGCAACAGGAGCTCAATCCTACTGGAAAACTCTAGGAAACTGTAGAACATACCTTGGAGTTATTCCACCTGAGGGTTGAGGAAGCTGGGGGTACTTGTGTACCAACTCCCCATTGGTTGTTGATTGAGGGCTACTTCTGGATGCAGAAACTCTTCAGCACTCCAGATTGAGTGTGCTTTGCAACCATGAAAAATGCCCTCAGGCAGAGAATCACAGGTGTTCACAGTAAGCAGCTCAAAGTAAATAGCAGTAATGCCAAGGAGATATGGGAAGGACATCGATAGCATCTGTTACAGTAAGGACTGAAACATGTAACACAGGAAACTCACATTAGTGGCTCTGCTCTTCTGTACTAGCATTGCTAAAAGGCTAGTGATCACTGCTGGGTAGTTAGTGGCTTAAATTGAGGCTCGAGCATCTCTGCAAATGACTAGTGCTCTTCACACTGAGATGTGTCTGGTGTATCACAGCAAGACCATGCTCTTCAAGCTCATTTTAACCAGCACTACTGCCACATGTCCTGCTGTGACCACATGGAAATATCCCCACTGGCCCACCCCATGTTCTGGCTTTGACAATTGAGCATTGGTTGACAATTGAACTTTGTTTTAGGCTTATGCCAGAGGCCGGATAAGTACACTATTAGACCCAAGAGAGCTAAGCAGAAAGAGGGAACTGAGAAATTTAGTTTAAAAGTGGCCAGGAAACCAGGAAAACTGATGAGAACGGATAGAGCAATCTAGGCGGCCTGGAGAAATTCCAAAGAGCCTGCAGATGTCTCTAGTAGCTTCAGAAGTAGTTCTTATGGGCCGGCTTCGACATGCTGGCACCTCAAAGCTAGATAGACAAATGAGTCTGAGCTTGACAATTTAGAGCAGCAGAACCCAGCTTTTAATTGAAAGCATGAAATGAAGAAACATACTATATACCAAAAAGTCTCTGGGAATTCAGTACCCAACCTCAATGCTGAATATCAGCTTAATTTTGGAAGATAATCAGTCAAGATCATATGATTCTAATTATGGTGGGGGTTTTAAACCTTCATTTAAAATATACACTTTCCAAACTTTCTAAATATAGGCTGTTTCAGTTGGGAATAATCTTTTTTTAAAATGTAAAGGGTTACCACCCTTTCTTCCTGCATATCTGTAATCAAGAGAAATGAGGTTACCTCTTGTCTTCTTTGTTTCTGGAATGTGACTGTGTTCTAAGGATCTCTGCTCATCCTCCAGGTGCTAAGGTTTTGGGCATAGCCTGTGTCTGAAATCCTTTCCTCCTGGGGAGTCATACATCTTTAGAACTATGTCATCACAATGGAAAACTAGAAAGAACCATGTGAGCAGGTTTAAGTAGATGTGAACAATAATCTCACCAAACAAAGGGGTTTATTGTTGTCTTAGTTCATTTGGGCTGCCATAACCAGTTTCCATAGACTGGGTGGCTTATAAACAACAGAAATTTATTTGTCACAGTTCTGAAAACTAGAAGTCCAAGATCAAGGTGCTGGCAGATTAAGTGTCTGGTGAGGGCCTGTTTCCTGATTTATAGAAGGCATCTTCTTGCTGTGTCCTCATGTGGTGGAAGAGCTGAGGTAGCTCTCTGAGGCCTTTTTCATAAGGCACTAATACCATTCACAAGGGCTCTGCCCTCATGATCTAATCACCCCCAAAGGCTCCACCCCCTAATATCATCACATTGGTGATTAGGTTTCTACATATGAATTTTGGAAAGATGAACATTCAGACCATAGCACTTGTATGATGTTAAATTCTGTATTCATGCAGGTAAAGCTAGCTTTATTATAAATAAGCCCCATAATCTTGGCTTAATGAAACTGTTTATTTCTCAGTCGTAAAAAGTGCAGTTGGCACAGGGAGTCGGAGCTGGGGCTTCTGATCCCACAGTCATTCAGGACCTCAGGCTGAATAAGGCTCTACAGTTTTCCACATGTAGCTTGCAAAATTACTCTGAGCATGAATTCAGTCAGCAGACGGCAGGGAGGTGGGGGAGGAGATATAGAAAGTGAGAAAAAGAGTAAGACAGGCTACTTGTATAGGAGATTTTGAAGGGACCAAGCCTGGAAGTGGCATATGTGGCTTTTCTACCCACATTTCATTGGCCAGAACTCAGTCATATGACATCATCTATTAATAACTGCAGAGGAGGTTAGTAAATGTAGTCTAGTCAGATGTACAGGAGAAGAAAAAGGGGTTTGTTGAAACAATTTCCACCCACCACAAATGCCATTTGAGGTCCATCTCTTTTTCTCTTCCCCACTGACCTTTTTCTACCACAACTTAGGTGTGAAGAAGCCCTTATGACCCTTCTGACTGGAGCAATGTGTCCCCAGTGAACTCAGGTTTCAACCTCTCTGTCCTTTCTCTTGATTTTTTAAATTCTTCTAGTCCCTTAGTTTCTGAGAAGATTATGAGGACCAGCCAATGTTAAGAAGAAGACAAATGATGTGGATCTGAAACATAGCACTGCCATTAGAGCCATTGCTGAGGCCCTAGCATCGTACACAAAGGCACAGATGCAGGTCTAGAGATGCTCAAGACCTCAAGCCTGTAGTAACATGCACTTTCTGCTCCCAGTGCCCTTGAAAGGACTGGAGCTTTTATCTGAAATGACCTGCTCCATTGATAATGCATCTACTCTCCCAAAGATGGAAAGAAGACTCATTCTTCAGAGGGCATAAGCAGCAAATTCTTTTTTCATCTCTTATGATACAGAGTAGGAGTGCTGTAAATGCCAAGCAGTATGGATTTTTAGAATGATGAGTCACTGCTTCTGTTTTTTTCAAGGCAATTATTCATCCAGTCTGAATCTCTTCAAGATGAGCCAGTAAGTCTGTCATATAGATGAAGAGAATGGCTGAGATCCCCAAAAGCCAAAAAATTGATTTAGGTCAAATAGTAAAGCTGGGGCAAATGACTTTTAGAAAGAGTGCATCTGTTTTAAGAAAAGAATTGATATTCAGAACCCAAGGGCTAAGACCCAGTGCAACCCTTGGCTTCAACAATTCTCTGGCACCAAATGCCTCAGGTATTTTTGTGGGAGAGGGAGTCTAGCTTATGCTTCACTTTTTTTCAGTCAGGTACCCAAGCTTCTAGAAAATGCCTCCTCGGCTCAGAGCTACAGAGGGAGATTTTGTTAACAGACAGCAATATCATAAACATTAAATCTGCAAGTTGTCTATGGAAGCAGATCCCCATGCCCCATTCTTGTAAATACCTCCACTTCCTACAGTTTCCCCATCAGTAGTGTATGTTTCACCCTCATCTCCACCCTTTTCTGCCTCCAATTTTCCCTTGCCTTGAACCACCATCTTTTAGCTCCAAGGTTATGATTCCAAGTTTTACTGGTTTTCTCAGCTTCAAGTGCCCAGAAAATAGCTACTTGTAGCCCTCTGCACATTCTTAATCTCGGTGGGGGGGAAAAATCCTCTATGTCACTTATAAAAACTAGGATTGCTTCCATTTGTTAAAGACAGGCTGATAAACCATGGCTTGCTACAGGAAAAAGAAAACAAAACTCCCCCACCCTAACTCTTACTGAGACAGGCCTGTTCCTTAGCTCACACACAGGTATGTGCCAAATCAACCAGCAAAAGATATTTCTGTCACTGCCTTGCATGGATGTACGAAACCAGGAGCCTAAACTTACTTCATGAAGAATCACTGTGCTTACATGGGTATGGGGGAGACAGGAATGCTTTATAAGTTTTTGTGGCTACTATGTGCCAGGTGGCACAAGCCTGATTCCAGCCCCTGTGCATACCACAGGGACAATACTCTGCTCAGATAGGTTGGATCATTGATGTCTTTACTTTTGAATGATCAAGAATAAAATGTGTTGCAATTAAAGGATTGTAGAAAATGTCAACTTTTAATCTTCAGAATAATCTTTGGAAGATTTTAATCATATTAAACATTCTGTTTTGCGAGGAGAAATGAAGATGAGTTCATGAAAGACAAAATGATTACACAGATAATAAAATTCTTTACATAATTAATACTTTGCCAAATAGGGTTATCTGTTTAAGTTCTAAGCCCAGTTCTGGCATGATACAACCAAGTTCTGCACACATCATACAGGGATGGAAATGGGAGAAAGTGATATCCCAATATCAAGCAGTGGCATTGGCCCAGTGACTGTCAGTTTCCTCTTCCACCTGTTCTACTGTTCCTCTAAGGGTTATAGTGACTCTAGAGCCTCCAGAGGTTGTGGTTCTCAAACTTGGATAGGGAAAGACATCTCTTGGAAGCTTGTTAAATTGCATATTCCTAGGCCCCATCTCCCAGGGTCTCTAAATTCAACATCACACGTCCAAAGAAATGCATTTTTAAAAGCTCCTCCTCTAGAGGTTATTAGAGCCAAAGGTAAGCTGACCAAGAACTAAAGTGGTACCAGTGTTCTGGCTTCCATTCCTGCTTTCCTGTCCCAGAGGGGATCCCAGAGACTGGTAACTCCACTCTCACCTTCACATCTAATCTTATCTCCATGAAGACCATTGAGACAATCACAGAGGTCATTTAGTTTCAAGCCTATTTTTTGTTGTTGTTAAAGGAAACACCTAATGAGCATTTGTATACCGAACCCTGAATTGTACCCCACATCTTTAAAATAAAAAATTTAAAAAAGAAAAGTTATGTGTTTGAGCTTTGAGAGTTATTCAAATGAGTTGTAAGAAAATTTACTCAAAGAGAGCATTCACCACACTGAATTCCTTTAGTTTCATTCTTTTTTAACTTAGCTCTTAAAATTATTCATGAGTAGAGAGTATCTGACTGTGACCAAAGTGATAGGGCTTCTTCAGTTGCCTTACCTGTAAAATGGGAATGATAATATCCAACTCATAGAGTTGTAGTGAGGATTAGACAAGAAAATGTATGTAATGTTCTTAGCGTAGGGCCTAGCACCTAGTAAGTGACTGATAAATAACAGCTATTATGATATAATGTTATCATTAAGTGTATAGATTGTAGAAAGAAAACTCCTGCTGATGCATAAACAACGGATTAGACAGAGAAGAGAGTACTTATAGAAAGATGTGTTCAAAGGATTGCTACAATTCAGGGATGAGTATGAATGTCTGAATTAAGATAGTGGCTATCATAATAGACATAAAATGGAATTGGAAAATAGATAGTATGGAGAGTCAGTTGAATTGGTCATTAATTAGATGTGGGTATAAGATAAGGGAGAAGTCTAAGATGACGACTGGGAAATACTGGAGACAGTCACTTATTAATTCAATAAGTGCGGCAACTGTACTGGGGCACTTTGGGGGCAGCTCAGATGCTAGTTACTTTGGGTCTTCAATAAACGAGGAGTTTCAAAAAGCTGCATTCTAACCCATCCCAGATGTTCACACCAGAAAGAGTCTTCTTTCAATCCTGCTGGGAATGAACTCCAGGAATGTTGACCCTTGAACCCCTGCCCGTCACCTTATAACTTAGATTCTCAACAGAACCCCAGGGATTTCACTTCACAGGGGAGCGTTCATAAGTCTTCAGAACCCTAGGGTATAATCAAAATGCAGGGATATTAACAAGAGTACCAAGACAATTCAATGGAGAAAGAATAGTCTTTTCAACAAGTGGTTATGAGATAAAAACCACATATAATTTTAGCTTTGACATAAATGTAAAGGCTAAAATCATAAAGCTCTTAGAAGAATACATAGAAGCAAATCTTCATAACCTTGAATTTGGCAGTGGGTTCTTAGATATGACAACAAAATCACAAGGAACAAAAGAAAACTATATAAGTTGGACTTTATCAAAACTAAAAACTATGGTGCTTCAAGGGATACCATCAAGAAAGTGAAAAGACCACACACAGAATTGGAGAAAAATGTTGCAAATAATATGTCTGATGATAAACTTGTATCTAGAATATATAAAGAATCCCTACAATTCAATAATAAGAAGACAAATAGTGAAATTTTTTAACTGAGTAAAGGATCTGAATAAACATTTCTCTTAAAAAGATATGCAATGATCAATAAGTATATGAAAAATATATTCAGCATCATTAGTCATCAGGCAAATGCAAATCAAAACTACAATGAAAAGTCACTTCACATCTACCAAAAAGACAGATAATAATAAATGTTGGAGAGATTATGGATAAATTGGAACACATACACTGCTAGTGGAAATGTAAAGTGGTGCAACCTCCTTGGAAAACAGTCTAGCAATTCCTCAAAAGTTTAAACATAGGACTACCATACGACCCAGCTATTCTACTCCTAGGATATGGCCAAGAACACTGAAAACCTATGTCCACACAAAAAACTTGCACACAAGTGTTCATAGCATCATTATTCATATAGCCAAAAAAGTGAAAACAAGCCCAGAGGTCCATCAACTAATGTATGTGTAAATAAAATGTGGCATGTACATACAACATTATTCATCCATAAAAAGGAATGAAGTACTGATACATGCTACAGTGTGGATGAACCTTGAAAGTATTATACTAGGTGAAAGAAGACTGTCACAAAGAACCACACTGTGTAATTCCCATGTGTATTAAATGTCTAGAATAGGCAAATCTATATACAGACAGAGGAAATTAGTGGTTTCCAGGGGCTGGGGAAGTGACTGCTAAATGGAGAGTGACTGCTAGTGGGTACGGGGTTTCCTTTTGAGTGATAAAGTTCTAGAATCAATTGTGGTGATGGTTACATAGCTGTGTGAAAATATTAACAACCATTGTATCGTACACTTTAAATGGATGAATTGTATGGTATGTGGATTATATCTCAATAAAGCTGTTACAGAAGAGAAGGGAATGGAAGAAAAAAGAATCAGGGGAAAGTCTGTCTTGTTGACATCAAGATTTGTAATACTCTTACATACCTGATGATCCAGGGTCCAGCAGTCACTTCACTGGAGTCCAGGCTCCCCCATGACTGCTGTGAACTTGGGCCCATTTGACGTAACTTCTCTGGACCTCAATGTTCTCATCCAGAAATGAGAAATGTGGGTCAATTATCTTTTAACCATTTACAGTTCAGAAAGTCCACCCTGTGAATCAACTTTTCTAAGTCGTTGACTATTTCTCATTCTGCATATCAACCACTCACTACCCTCAAAACTTAGTTTAAAATAACTTCATAGGGTAAATTCTCCTAAGCCAAAAGGGATTGATTTGTGCCACACTTCTCTATGCAGCTTTTGCGTTTTGGTATACTAAGAATGGATAGAAGTTCTTAGTCTATAAAGTTTATGGAGTGACTGGGTCTGAGAGGAACAAAGTATCTGAGTAGGGTTATGTTATTCCTACCCTAACACCTAGGGAAGTCTTTTCCTGCTTTCTCGGAAAACTTTTTTTGTCTGTAAAAGTAAGCAAAAGCATTAATATCAAAGCATCATTTGCTTTGAATTTTAAAACCACAATTTCTGTTTTGCCTTATTGTACCCAGCTAAAACTGTGGGTTAGTCTTTGTTTTGCTGTTAAAAGAAAGGGGGAAACCCTTTGTTAAATGCGATGATGAAAGCACCCAACTATAAATTCCAGTCTTGCCTTTGGATAAAAAGTTGTTCTCTATTCCACCCTTCCCTCTTATTTAAAGCAGGAATCATCTTTATCTAGGTTTTGTTTTTCACAGATAACTTGCTAACTACTGTTGGAACGAATCATTAGACTGTTTCCAAGCATCCTGGACTCACAACCCAAGCTTGGTAAGTTGACATTTAGCCCACTCAGCTGGAGAGTGAGCAAGTACTTGACATGCTTCTGCTGGTTCCTGGGGCACTTGAAGCATTTCTATACTAAATCACAGGTTCATGGGCTGGGAACCTGAAACAACTGAAGACGCTAGAAGCAACTGAAATTGTTTACAGTTCAGATGGTCAGAATTTTCAGAGGCATCTATGGGAGAATTGTGCAATGAGAGCTTCGGTGGATATACTTGATGTGGGTTTAAGACAAAACCAGAGCAAAGTACTGTCACAACACTGTGGTATTAAGTGGCTACCAGTAGGCTTATATGGCCTGCTAACATCTTTTATAGCCACCTACAGCAGTGCTTTCCTATCATAGAAGACTCTCAATAGTTGTTTCCAATTATTTCCTGCCTCACCCTACATGCCCTACTATATCCCAGATCTTGTGCTTTTATTCTTGTTTGAGTGTGTGTTGTTGTTGTGTCTATCCAAGTTCATCCGCCCACCTAGGAGAACCCACTGGATGCCCCACAACATCAAGAAAGATCACTCAAAATCACCAGTAGGATCACAACATTCCCCTACTTAAAACTTTTCAGTAACTTTCTACTGACCCCAGAATAAAGTCCAAACCCCCTTACCTCATGAGCACAGTTTTCTTCTGGATCAGGCCCTTTCTTACTTCTTGTACACTTTATTTGTACAACACTCACGCCATATCCAATTACAGGTATGTTCTCTGATGATTCTCCCATTGAGAATCCCTCCCTCTGAAATTTCCCTTTTTTTTCCTTTTCTGCCTGGCTCATGCCTACACAACTTTTAAACCATGGCTCAACCATAACCTTTTACTGGAAGCCTTCCATGACCCCTCCCATTCGCAGACTGAATAAGGTACCCACCTCTGTACCTCCTGAGTACTTTCTGCTTATTTAATGCATTTTATGTTGGAGCCACTCCCTCATCCTACCACAGGGTCTTTGAGGACAGAATCTGCTTTTCTCCTCAGTGTTCCCAGCATCCAGCATCTTTCTGAAAGTCTATTCAAATTATTTTGAGAAGTAGATAATACCACTGAAAATAAAGATTCTGTATTCCATGGAGTCTTTAATAGCATTTATTGAAGGATAAAACTACTCTAATAAATATATAACTCAAGAAATAGAAGAGTATCCACTCTCCAGAATGCCCTATTTTGCCCCCTTTCAGGCAACACTGCCTCAAGATAAGCACTATTCGAACACCATAAGTTAATTTTGTCTAGTTTTGAACTTTTAATGAATGAAAGCATATGGTATGCTCTTTTTTATGTCTGGCTTCTTTCACTCAGCATTTTGTTTATGAGATTCAGTTATGTTGTTGTGTCTGATTGTAGACCATTCACATTTCTGTATAGTATTCCATGGTGTAAATATACCACAGCATATTTATCCAACCTACTATTGTCAGGCAGAATTTGGATAGTTTCCAATTTGAGGCTTTTATAAAAACTACTGTGATTTGTATTTGTGTTTTAACAATCTTTTGTTTGAGTCACTTATTTATTTTGTTGGCAAAATCACTTTTCCCAAGGAATGCCTTCAGCTATGTCCTTAATTCCATCTGCACATTTTCTTTTACTTGTTGAGTTAATTAGAGATGAATCAGTGAGGTTAAAAATTGCACATCAATTATCAAAGAGTTGGTGGAATTGTACCCCACATCTTTAAAATAAAATTAAATTTAAAAAAAGAAAAAAAAGAGTTGGTGAGTAAAATCAACCCTCTATGACAAACATAGTTTACAAGTTGAAGCAAATAAGCACAATTTTCTACCCCAAACATTCTGACATGCAGTTTCTTGTAATAAACACTCATAGTCTCAGGGTTACAAGTCAACCACTTTTGGAGTTATTAAGACAAACCTTGCGATGTTATAAAAATGTTCTTTGCCCTTTTTTAGTAAATAGTCTTAAAATTCAACTTTATAATGTTGATGATACATAGAAGTAAAGATTTAGCTTAAATGTTGTGAAAAATGGTATTATAAATATTTGTTAAACTTCTTCCTTATCTGTCTAAACACAGGACAGTGTTAACTCAGTGCTTTACATTGTCAAAAGTGTTCATGTCAAAATCTTAAAATTACTCTTTGTGTTTTCTCACAGACTGCTATTTGAAACATAGCCTCTGGTTTCAATGTCAATCTTATTGAAACTGAATTGAAGATACTCGGGACTTATTTTTTTATTCACCACAATGCTGTATATGTAAATTCATCTGATAAGAATTACTGAAAACCTCACTGAATTAAGCTGAATTCATGTTTGAGAAAAATGGGTAAGAAATAAACACACCGCTGGGTGTTCTGGTGGCTTTATTTCATTTCTTCTTTTACATTTCTATATTTTAGAGATGTGAACTAGGAAAAGTGGGTGTCATTAATAATGACTTGAGTTAAATTGAGGTGGAGTCAAATATGACCTTGAGATATCTTGAGCAAGCACCTAAAACAAGCTATAGAAGAAAGGCATGAAAAATAAGAGGGGGATATACAAGGAATGTTTCTTTAACATGTTGAATTAGAGAAGGTGGCTAGACAAGCTGTTAGTAATAAGCAAAGTGGGAAAATTAGCAGCATATCTGAGAAACAGTGAAAAGATACTAAGTTAAAACAGGAAAAATAGAAAAGAACTCTAAGAATAGGAACATATTAAAAGCAAATAAGTAAGCATCTCTGTAGTGCACATAGGTAGAGGGGAGGCAGGCATCTACAACAAGGTACCTGCCCTCAAAAAACGTCTTATGACAAATTGGTGGAGAGCTAGTGGTCTGGATAAAGCTTGTTGTGGGTGGGGTTCCCCAGATTAAGATATTGAGATGAAAATTCATGTGAAAGTGAGTTATTAGTAGGTATCCCCAAGTAGGAACTGGGAAGTGGGACTGGGATGGGAAGGAAACCAAGCAAGGGTGCAGCATCCAGCAAAGTCCCATGGAGGGTAACTTGGGCTCACTACTAAGAGAGTTCTGGGGGACACATGGAGGTCATGTCTCAGAGTTGTCCCTATTGGGGACACAGAATCTGGGAATGTTTATACTCCTGAAGAGTCAGTCTTTGGTCAAGGGCTACCACTGGGGGCACTTCTAACTCTCTTTGCACAGGCAAAGCAGGTGCCAACAGCCTGGAGCAGCCCTCCAGCAAGGAACTGTAGATGCTGCTGTTGAGATAGAATGCTAAAGGTATCCAAGGGGATAATGGGCAGAGCTCTAACAGCATCTGCTATGAGCTCTAAAGCATCATTATTAAAACTGGGGCAACACCACTAAAATAGATAAAGCAGGCAGGATTGGACAGTGAGATATGAGCAAAGGGGCAGATACACTGTGGCTCTGTCCTGGCCCCCTCTATACATCACTGGGAGGCAAGCCAATCAGAACACTTCCAGGGTTACACAACCTGGAGCTGAGAGAAAAAGACCCTTTCCCCTCTAGCTGTGGAGTTGTGATAGGTAAAACTGGAGCTTCCAAGGCAGCCACTATGTGGATCATTGAGAGTAGGAAGAAAATACCAGAGAGAATGGCAAATGAACAATGACTAAAGTGAGCTCTGAGTGCATTTGAGTCCGTGGTTCTAATGATTTCTTCCTTTTACTGTGGTTTAGATGCAGACACCAATCGATTCTCCTCTTCACTTTATTCTACAAACAGTTCCTGAGCATCTACTACATGCCAAGCACTGCTACATGCCAAGCACTGCACTGCTGAAGCTATGAAAGTTAGGAGAAAAGATAAAGCCCCTGCCTTTGTTGAGCTTCCAGTCTAGTGGGAAAGGGCCTAGGCAGGAGACGAGTTTCTGTCAAGCACAACCAAAGAGTCTGAAAAATTGCAGTGATTGTCTTTAAAACATCATGATTCATGGGATTGTATCTGAGCACAACTACTCTTGCCCAGTGGCTAAAGGAAGTATTCCTTCTATGCCTAGTCTTACCAAGACAGCTAAAAGCTAAAGCCCTTCCTTGGTACTTTGCCTAATTGGTCAGGTCTGAGTGTGAAAGGGGCTGTCACTGATAAGACACAGCAGAAATGTCATGATCAAAAAGAAAAGAAACATTGCAGTCTAGGAGAATTTTCCTATAGTCATTTAGATGATAACACTGACTGAAACTTTTCTGTTTCAGTCTTTATGACTGAAATTCATTCTTAAAATCTGCTTGTGTGCCCTACTACAACATCAGACTTTGTGTTCAAGGATGTGTTCTTTTTCTTTGTTTTATTTTAAATTTTTTTTCCATCAGGTTTATTGAGGCATCGTTTAAGTTACAGTAAAATTCACCCTTTTAGGTATACAGTTCTGTAACCCCTACTACAAACAAGATACTGAACATTTCTATCACCCCAAGGATTATGTCCTTGAGAACACATTGTATATTTTTTTCCTTCTCTTTGCCTAAGAGTTGGGGATGCTAAGATACACAGGCATGGAAAACAGAGTTAATACTTAAAAACCTAAACCAAATATTTGCCTGGAAGTTTGAGCTATAGTGGACAAACGATTATATGATCATGTTTACTAAACATATGCTTTTCTATTAGTGGAGCTGTTTCTTCTAGATACATAAGTGGAAAATAGTAAATTTTTGAAAATTATAATATTTACCTGAAGGTTTGCACTCGAATACAGACAAATTATATTAAAAAATAATGTTTTAAGAATAATTGAACTGCTTCTTCTTGGTAAGCAACTACCATCTCATTGAGGCGGGATACACTTTCAAGAATCATCTTTGTTATAGTACACTGAAGATGTTCGTTTTAAGATGGGATGTGTACGACCTTGTTCCTTCCATTATTCTCATTCTCTCCTGCAACCTCCTTCAGTGGCCTTTACTAACTCTCCAAGGATATCTTTACTTCCGTTTTCAAATTTGCTAGCTCTCGTCTATCTGGGGGAATAATTCATTTAATAATTCTTCTCCTTTAAACCCAGTTGGTTCCCAGTAGCTAACATTTGTTGAGTGCCCAACCAATTGCTAATTGCTTTATGGTCATTATCCCACTTTATTCTCTCAAACCCCTACATGCAGGTAATATTTTACAAAAGAAAAAGATAATGTCCACATTCATAAAGTATCGCTGCTATGTAATCTGAGAACATTATCCTATCAGATTCTCTTTTTTTTTTTTTTCATTAATCAGTATTTTTTATTATGGTTTTGTGGGGTACAGTTAAGCT